>NC_034598.1:4155264-4169972 GCF_900095145.1 Mus pahari | reverse complement strand
TATATATATATATATATATATATATATATATATATATATATATAAAATTGAGGAGTAAGGTTTGCACAACAAGGGCTGGTGTAAGTGAGAATTTGCTCCTCTTGGGGCATTCAGAACTTGGGTAAGGAATTCAGCATATGAATACAAACACATTCAGACTAGCCCCTAATAGTCATGTTTCTCTAACGTCAAAGAAACTCCAAACAAGTTGGCCATAAACTAGTTGGCATAAGAGCTAACTTTTGTCCCAGACTCCCACTGTATGTTGACTTTCTCCCAGTGCCTTTCTGAAGGGGCAGGGTGCCAAACTGCAGAGGAGATCAAACCAGTTGAGCCTTTGCCTTTTCTTTGTGATTCCTCTTTACAGCTTCATTCTCTGTAACGTGATGTGTTAGTGGTAACTGTAGCAAATGACTGCTGTAGAGATATAGTTGACATAATGGGTATGTATCAAGTGAACGAGTGCATCTCAATGCATCTTCACTGTCATTTTCTTCCTGTGAAGGCGCCACCATTGTGTGCAAAAAACCACCAAGCTAGTGAACAAAAGAGATGAGATTTTCCAGGGGGAAACTATTACCCAAACTCATCCTTATTGGAACTATAGTCGGCTGACATCCAGAAGGTACTCTGGGAACCTGAATTGCTTTGCCTTTTCATCTACTCTGAGACCTGTTCACTTAAAAAGCCATCCCTCCAATACAAATTGTCTACCACAATTCCATTTTTCTTTCCAGTTTGCTGACTTCACCATATCTACCTCCTTTACATCTTTACAAAAGGTAAATTCTATCCAGCTTCAGGGCTACCTCATGTTTTTGTCATTTCTCGGAAAATGTAAGTCCATCCTATTTTCTGACAAAGCCTTTCGTTGTTTTATAGTTCTTGGTATGTAGCATGTCTCCTTTTCATGGGTTCTGACATCTTTTCATTAATTTATTTACTTATTCACTTTACATCCTAATTGTAGCCCCATCACTCTTCCTGGTACCCCAGACACATGCACAGCCCCTCTCTCCATCTCCCATCCCCTTCTCCTTTGAGAAGGAGGAGGGCCCTCCATAGTTATTCTCCCCTACCCTAGCATATCAAGTCAGTAAAGGACTAGGAATATACTCCCTCACTGAGACCAGACAAGGTGGCCCAGTTAGGGAAACAGGATCCACAGGCAGACAACAGAATCAGGGACAGCCCGTGCTTCAGTTGTTGCGACCCAAATGAAGATGTACATCTCCTCTATATATGCAAGGATCCTAAATGTAGTTCATGTCTGCTCTTTGGTTGGTGGTTCAGTGTCTGGGAGCCCCCAATGGTCCATGTTAGTTGATTCTGTAGGTTCCTAGTGGAGTCTTTATTCCTGTTGTGTTTCTCAAGTCTTCCCACAATTCTTCTATAAGACTTCCTGAACTTTGCCTAATGTTTGGCTGTGGGTCTCTGCATCTGTTTCCATCTCTTGCCAGATGGAACTCTCAGAGTACATTTATATTTGGCTCCTGCTTGTAGACATAGCAGAGTAACATTCATAGTGTCAGGGTTTGGTTCTTGTCAATGGGATGGGTCTCAGGTTGGGTCAATCATTGGTTGACCATTCCCTCAGTCTCTATTCCATCTTTCTCTCGCACATCTTATAGGCAGGACACATTTTTAAGGTCCTGAGCAGACAATCTCTGCATCCCATGTGACTACGGGAATTCTAGGGACATAATTGTAAGTTCAGTAACTTCATGGCAGCCTGAAAATTACCCTAAAAATGTAATCTCCACAAACTTCTTTCATTTATATATACTCTAGCATATCTAAACATGTACATACACAAACACACATGCACATATACAGAGACCCACGTATATTCTCATTCTTATGTATCCAGCATTCACAATCATGTACATAAAAGCACACAGACATACACACAATTGCAAATGTATATATAAAAGAGTACACATCCATACATATTCAGCTCTATTCATGCATGTGTGCACATATGCAAAATTGCACAACTCAGAACTTAATTCTATTTTGTTTATGATTAGACAAAATAGTTAAGGAAGAATGAGATTTAAGTGATGTAGTAGATTTGAATGTAGCGATTTTTCTCTAACTTTGCCTTTTATAAAAATAAAAACAATTTATATGTTTACTTTTAATAAGTTAATAGATAGCTCAGGGGGAGTTTTGGTACTATGCTCTTCTCTCTTTATTATTAAAAGTATTTTAAAATAAAATCAATCTTGGTATTTGTTAGCAAGACATCATACAATCACACACATTCAAACACACACAAATAGACACATATCAAGATGTGTACAATTAGATTATTAATTAGTACATTTTTGATAAAAGAGGATAAATATTAAGAAAATGTTGAAAAGAAATTTTAGGCTAATGTCAACCTGAGAAAAGTAAAATTAGAAATGATATTTCTCAGTATTTTTATCCAAACCAATTGGCATTTGGATTTTATGTTCCATTAAGAACACATACACTCTTAAAGTAGTTTACTTTATCATGTGAACTTTCAAGGCAGTACACCACCATTAAAAGATGTTTCAAAGAATTAAATAGCTATAGCCACCTTATAAAACAAATAAACGTGCATCATGGAATTAAGAAAAGGATGCTCCATTATCATTAAATTTTAACCAGTCAAATTTTAAACAATCAAGTGTGCAAATGCACATATAAAGACAATTCCACTCCAGATTTGTGAGAGCATTACTAAATCATGGTAAGAGCATTTCCTGATAGGATGTACCACGGTCCTCTGGGAAATTAGAGTCTTATTACACATAGCCAAGTGCACATTACTAACAGTTGGGAGGAGGTTCCAGGGTTATAAACATCTCATATGGCCTGTACTTCATTAGATAAGGATATTAAGCCCTCTGATCAATAAGACACCATGAAGCTATTATGGTCATTGCCAGTTAAAACAGACCCAAGCCTGAGTGTGAGTCCACAAAAACAGTGTGTTTTTCCTATCTTTGGGTATCAGATGTAGTTGCATTCTAAATCATGCTGTTTCAGTTTTGTCCTCTGCCAAGAAGATGTAAAGCTTCATTTGCATACTCTGCCTGGTGACTGCAACATGAGAGCTTGAAGTAGGGATGTCAGATGGGCCTGATTTATGTCACGTTAAGGGAGCCTAGTAATTTCAGATCTTGTAATGGGGTTTTCATTCTTCTAGCTACATAATGCATGCAAACATTATCCTGATGCCTTTTTTAAAAACTTGTCAAAATGCATGGGGAGAATCAAATGTATTGTATGTCTCCCTCCTATAGACTGCAGCCGGGAGGAGAGTGGCTCACAGAGATTTCAACTGTGCATAATAATTATAAGTGCTCTGCAGCTAAGCAGCTACTGAACTGCCTACAGAGTGTCTGGAAAAGGCTGTGGTGAAGCATCATCACAGTACTGCTGTCTAATGTGTTGTACACATATGCATGCACAGGGCATGATATCTGCATGACCCTCTCCCCTCGTTCTGGCAGCTCTAGCCACTTACCCAAGTTCCACTTACTCTGGTCTCTTCTCAGATCTCTGGTCCTCCACAGAGCAGCAAAGACATGGGGATCAGATTTCTCTCTGTGCGCATGGTACTTAAATTCTCATCTGGCCTTAACAGTGGCATTTTGATTAAGTGCAATTATAAATCTGCCAGAACACTCTTGTTCTTTTTATAGCAAACCATCCAGAAGGGAGGATGGCTCAGGAATATCAACTCATTGCTGCATGTGAACACATGGCAATTATTTTAGAAGCAGTCAGGTGAGGCCACTGCCACCGGACTTGAAAGCAATAGCATTCTCTAGTATCCCAAATGTTGTGGAAGGATCAGAGATGCTCAGCCTCATGCTGTATTTCCCCATATCGCCATACGATAATGACTTGTTCAAGCCAGGCTCTGAGAAGCATATAACGATTTTGAGGCTATAGAGCTCTCCAATGTAAATGACTGAATATAAAATATATTAAATAAACTGATGAGTTGAATATTGTCAAAGACATAATAAAGGAAGATGGTATAAGGTGTGAGGATAATGACAAAACTATCTGATTTATCAAGAAAAAATTACAGAAAATAGAATTTAAGAAATATACTAAGAAAGTAAAATTTGTATAACTCACTCAGAAATGGAGGTAGCCATGAGATAACATGTGTTGATGTCCACAGACCAAAAATCACAAGAAAACCTCCAAAGACAGAAAGAAGACAAAGAGACACTAATGGATAAATAATGGAATTACAGATTTTTGAGGGCTTTGTCACATAAAAGAAGGTGAAATTTTGGTGTTGCAGGATATTTGGTCCCACTGTGAACCCTGAGATCATGTTATTTGCTAGCGAAACCTGTTTCTAGTGTGGTGTGCTCAGCCCCAGCACACACTTTAGCACGAGAACTTTATGATTAAATACTGTAAACAGGATTAAGTAAAGTCAAGCAGCAGAGCAGTCAACCAGTCGACAGGAAGGGAACATAGAAAGAACCCAAAGAGAGTAAGAGGGTGTCAGGAAGACCAATAGAAGGAGGGGACATTGAGTTTAAAAGAGTATTTTGAGATGGTATGGAGAAGTAGCTTTCTTGGGGACATCAGATGGCTGTGGAGGAAGGTGAGCTGGTTGCTTTCTCTGCCTCTCTGAGCTAGCAGGCTTTCACATATATAGAGTGGGTGGCTGTCGTGGGGGTTACTAGAATGGGAGTCACTTACTGTCTTCCTTCTGAACCCTGCTGCATACAAGTCTCCAGGATATACCTTGTCCATGTGCCTTGGGATTATCAGAAGAGCACTGATTTCATTAGCACCAAGACTAACTTCCCTAAAAGGCCTTCAATAAATCTATCACCTTTGAAATTGTTGATAAATTTTATACTGTGTAGCTAGATAAATGGTCATTGCTTGAAGCCTGATTTGAATCTCATCTGATTGAATACACTGTATGGAGTCTTGGGAAACATTCTTGATTTCTCTAAGTCACTGCATCCTTGTCTTTAAACCAGGAAAAGTCAAATTAAGCTTAGGCGTTTGATGAAAATTCAAGCTACACAGCGGTCTTAGAAAGAGTCAGCAGTATTTGCCAGGTACTGGCATAGCCTCACGGGAGACAGCTATATGAGGGTTCTGTCGGCAAAATCTTGATGGCATCTGCAATAGTGTCTGGGTTTGGTGACTGTTTATGAGATGGATACCCGGGTGGGGCTGTCTCTGGATGGTCCTTCCTTCAGTCTCAGCTCCGAACTTTGTCTCTGCAACTCCTTCCATGGGTATTTTGTTCCCCCTTCTAAGAAGGAGTGAAGAATCCTTCAGTCTCAGCTCCGAACTTTGTCTCTGCAACTCCTTCCATGGGTATTTTGTTCCCCCTTCTAAGAAGGAGTGAAGAATCCACACCTTGGTCTTCCTTCTTCTTGGGTTTCATGAGTTTTGCAAATTGTATCTTGGGTATTCTAAGTTTATGGGCTAATATCCACTTATCAGTGAGTGCACATCATGTGTGTTCTTTTGTGATTGGGTTACCTCACTCAGGTAATATCTTCCAGATCCATTGATTTGCCTAAGAATTTCAAAAATTAGTTGTTTTCAGTAACTGAGTAGTACTCCATTGTGTAAATGTACCACATTTTCTAAATCCATTTCTTTGTTGAGGGACATCTGTGTTCTTTCCAGCTTCTGGCTATTATAAATAAGGCTGCTATGAACATAGTGGAGCATGTGTCCTCATGACAAGTTGGAACATCTTCTGGCTATATGCCCAGGAGAGATATTGTTGGATCTTCCAGTAGTACTATGTCCAATTTGATGGGGAACTGCCAAACTAATTTCCAGAGTGGTTGTACAAGCTTTCAATCCCACCAGCAATGGAAGAGTGTCCTGTGAGGCTATGCCAGTACCTAGCAAATTGAGAAGTGGATGGTCACAGTCATCCATTGGATAGAACACAGGGACCCCAATGAAGGAGCTAGAGAAAGTACCCAAGGAGCTGAAGGAGTTTGCAGACATATAGGAGGAACAACAATATGAACTAACCAGTACCTCCAGAGCTCGTGTCTCTGGCTGCATATGTAGCAGAGGATGGCCTAGTCAGTCATCAATGGGAGGAGAGACCCTTGGTCTTGCGAAGATTCTAAGCCCCAGTATAGGGCAATGCCAGAGCCAGGGAGTGGAAGTGGGTAGGTTGGGGAACAGGAGGAGGGGGGAGGCTATAGAGGATTTTCTGAGAGGAAACTAGGAAAGGGGAGAGCATTTCAAATGTAAATGAAGAAAATATCTAATTAAAAAAAAAAAAAAAAAAAAGGAGTCAGCTGAGCATCCAGCCACATGAGCCGCTGTTCCTTGATTGTCATTCTTTCTCTCTCCACCACTCCTCTGTGGATTGTCATCTAAGAAACAGTGCAACAATGATAGCATGTTTCCCAAACCTTTCTTCAGTGTGGTAGAAATGGCTCTAAGCAATAATGAATAAAGTAGAACATCTCAGAATTAGAGTCTGAAAAATACTCTTCATAAGAATTACAGCTGTGCACCATCTAATAATAGGGATATATTTGAAAGACATGCATTGCCAGGCAATTCCAACCATTGTTTGTAATATCAGAGTGATCTTGCCAATCTAATGGTATAGCTTGCTACATATCTAGGTATGGTAGTGTTGCAATGGTACTGCTGATTATTTGTGGTTTGTTGCATCACCGAATAGTACAGCCAATGGCAACATAGTGGCATCTATGTATCTAAACCTAAGAATACATAGAGAGATGTAGTAAGCATACTTGGAAGTAGAAATTCCTGAGTTCTTTGCAATCTTATAGGACCGCCAGTGTAGTGATTGAAGACATCTGTTGACTGAAGCCTCTCTATGGGTGCTGAATTTTACTTCAATGCAGGAAAGAAATAGAAAGATCTCCTCCCATGGCTACTTAACTATATCATGATTTTTAAGTCATTAATCTTACATATTTTTATGGAATACATTTTTATGGCCTTTGGTACTGATTGCCTATCATTAACTGAGAATAAAATGCCTCGAAGATGTTCAGGACAGGAGAGGAGACAATCATGATGAAGGTAGAACAGTTGACTAACAGAGGATAGGAGAACATTTATAAGGAGGAGATGATGGACACTTGAAAGACATAATTAATGATTTATCATATTCTTGAATATCATATTACTATATATTATTAATGATTTATCATGCTAATGTCATATTACCATAAATTATATCATTAAAGATGAATTTCTCTTCTGATAGAAATGATGATACATGGACAAGTAAGTGCATCATTGGCTTTAGTTTTTTGTCCACTTTGCTACTTTGACTGGGAATCCCTATTTGTCCTGTGGCTTAGAAAAATAGATTTTGACTCTTCAGGCAATGCTGTTTTTAAACATGATCTCTACAGATTCAAAACATGGCTTGGTCTAGAGCAAGGGCACCTGAGTCTGCATTTTAATCTTTCTGTCTTTAAGATAGCTTTCCATATCTAATATTAAAGCAAGTAGGGTTTAAGTCTATTTTTAGTCCAGAGGTCTATCTGATACATAGGTTTCAATGAAAACTGAAGAGATCATTCTTTTAGTCAGTACTAGATGGAAGCAGGCAGGACACCAGCAGGAGGACAGAAGAGAGATGCTGGGTGTCTATATAGGGACTCAGAGTAAGCCTTACTTCTAAATGAATCTTTTTCTTATCTCAGTTATCAAAATAGGATTAAAAGAAACCCATGGGAACAGAACAGAAGACTATATATATATGCATGTATTAGGCAGGACATAAAAACAAATTGGTTAATTGCAAGATTTTACACCTGTGATGGAGAGATGGCTCAGTTGTCATGAACATTTGTTATTCTTGCAACTGACCCAGGTTCAGTTTTCAATACCCACATAAAGGCTCACAACTTCAGTAACTACAAAATTGAGGCATCCAATGTCTTCTTTGACATATGAGGGTACCAGGCACCCAAGTGTTATACATCCATTCATTCAGACAAATCACAGACATACATAAGATAAAAATAAATCTGAAAACAAATGACGTCTATTGGACTGGAAATATTTTCTGAATAGACTGATTTTGTTCACTGTAGATTACATAAAGGAAAGCAGTACTTAGAAATCTCTCATCCATCTTAATCCTTGTTTCATTATTTAAATAGTTCATTTCAGGTTAAAATTTTTACCACTATATCAAAGTAAAGAATCAGCTTCATGGGAGCTCATATTCTTGATGAAGAGATTATATGAATAATATTTCACATTTCTCATGCGACTTCATTGTTATGAAACACAATAGGAATGAGCATAGTAAGAGCAGTGTGAAGCTACTGCACAACATCAATCAACGTGGAGATGTTTGTCTACACTATAAGCTCAATTAAGTTTCTATCCAGGGTGGCTTGCTTCTGAAGGAGTGAGTTCAAGGCTATTTATGAACTGATGACAACAGAATAGCTGAATAGAAGGCTAGAATCATAGGCTGGTTTGATAGAACAAGATTTGTTGTGTGACGCTCCTTTTGCAAACCATCACTAAGGAAGTTAGATTCAAGATTTTTCAGATATAAAATTGAATTCTTCACAGGGAGAAATAGATCCTACAAGCAAACTATAGGTAACCTCAAATTGTTACCATATTGCTTCAATTAAAAAACAATAATGTCCTACTTTGTGCACGGTGAAGAACAGGAAAAAATATTTCCATTATTTTATGTGTTTTTGTCTGTTTGGTATACATGTGTACAAGTATGTATGTAGACATACGTGCAAATGTATAAGTACCTGCTTCCATGTGCATGCAGAGGCCTAAGGTTAACATTGAGTGCCCTTCTTGATTGTCTTCTTCATTTTTCAAGACAGGGCCTCTCTCTAAACTTGAATTTAGCCAGTTCAGGGAGTTCAGCTAGCGTCTGTCCTTTAAGAATTCTGTCTTTTGTGCCATCACAGGAGCCATTGCCATCCATGCCTAGCATTTAAGTAGATCCTACAGACTCTGACTCCAGTCCTCATGTTGAAGGAGCAAGTGACTGCTTCTCTAAGATATCTCTCCCAACAACCCATAACTTTAAAAGAAAATATGAGGCTAAATGGAGTATTTTCTTGAGTGTATAGTTGACGTTAATAGGAAGTGCCTCCACCCCGTGTTTAGATGCTTATATTTCTGAATTCTTAGCTGTCTCTTTCCCTGTTTCCCTAAGGAAAGACTTCTGGCTGACTTAGATATTTAGTTCAGTCGATACTATTGTGTCCCAATCAGGACCTTGCTTTTAGAAAGACTCCTGTCTTCTAAGCTTGCCCTGTCTAGGAGTTCTTATTTCATTAACTATGAATGGCATGTCTAGTATGCAAGGAATCCTACTCCACAAATAACAAGGAAAAGTCCCTTTATCCTATTTTACACCGGGAAATCCAGAAAAGAAGGAATATAAGGTATTTTACAATCAAATCTAGAGAATTTTATTCCACAAATTTTTATTGTTGAGAAATCAGGTATATAACAACAATATGATGGGAGATAAATGAAGGGGAGTTTTCTGGAGACAGTATTCTTTAGGAAGAGTCAAACTCAGCTGTCATGCTATCTTGTGTCAAGAAGTTAAAATCTCACAGTCAAAGGAAAACAAATAGGAAAAAAATTAAATAAATTACCTGTCATTATTAAGCTATTAATTCAATAAGGTGGAAAATATATTCAATTAAATGTATGTCACATATGTCAAGTAAAAGTAAATAATGAGTTTAGCAAGCCTAATGGTAATTAATTGGTTACTGGTTAAGTTGAACCACTTTTAAGCATAGATATATTCCTTCCTCTTCATGGACCTCTGATTGTGTTAATATATGTCCCTTAGTATTTTTTTACCAGCTATGAGAGACTCCTTTGTGAAAATGTGCCACATTTTCTTTATGCATTTTCAGGTTGAGGGACATCTAGGTTGTCTCCAGTTTCTGGCTATTATGAATAAAGCTGCTGTGAACATAGTTTAGCAAATGTCCTTGTAGTAGAATAGACAGTCCTTTGAGTATATGCCCAGAAGTAGAATGGATGGGACTTGAAATTAGATCAATTCCCAATTTTCTGAGAAACTGCCATATTGATTTTGGAAGAAGTTGGGCAAGCTTGCCCTCCCACCAGCAATGGAGAAGTATTCATTCCTCTTGCTCCATTTCCTAGCCAATATGGAACTGTTACTCGTATTTTTTTAATCTTAGCCATTGTGACAGGTGTAAGAAAAAAAATCTCAAAATTATCTTTTTATTTGAATTTCCCTAATGGATAAGGATGCTAAACATTTCTTTTTTTTCAGCCATTTGAGATTCCTTCATTGAGAACTATCTGTTTAGATCTGTACCCAGTTTTTCCACTGGGGTATTTAGTTTGTTGATGTCTAGTGTTTTGAGTTCTTTACTTTGGACATTAGCCCTTTTTCAGATGTGAAATCAGAGGAGATCTTTTCATATTCTGTAGACTGCCATTTTGTCCTTTGTTGGTCTACTGAGCCTTAAGGAGCTTTTCAGTTTCATCGTTCCCATTTAATAATTTTGAAATTTAGTGCCTATACTATTAGTTTTCTGTTCAGAAAGTTGTCTACTGTGCCAAGGCATTCAAGGCAACTGTTCCCCACTTTCCCTTCAAACAGATTCAATGTATCTAATTTTATGATGACTATTGTGATGGTTTAATATATGCTTGAAACAGGGAATGGCACTATTAGGGTGTGTGACCTTGTTGGAGTAGGTGTGTAACTGTGGGCGTGGGCTTTAATACCCCAGTCCTACCTTCCTGGAAGTGAGTATTCTGCTAGCAGCCTTCAAATGTAGAACCTTCAGCTTCTCTTTCACCATGCCTGCCTGGATGCTACTATGTTCCCACCTATATGATAATGGACTAAACCTCTGTAAGCCAGCCACACTTAAATGTTATCCTTATAAGAGTTGCCTTGGGCATGGTGTCTGTTCATAGCAGTAAAACCCTAACCAAGACAAAAACTGATTCACTTAGACTTGAATTTTTGTGTGGTTTTGTGATAGATATGGATTAATTTGCATTCTTGTACATGCAGACATTCATTTAGACCAGCAACATTTTTTCATTGTATATCTCTTTTATTAAAAAATCAGGTGCTATAACTTTGTGCATTTACATCTGGGTCTTTGCTTTGATTACAGTGATCAAATTTTCATATTTTTTATGTCAACACCATGAGGGCTTTATTACTATAACTCTTTAACAGAGCTTAAGATCAGGCATGATAACACCTCTAAAAGTTACTTTATTGTCAAGATGGTCTTAGCAATCCTTGGTTTTTGTTTTCGCATATGAAGTTAAATACTGTTCTTTTAAGGTCTGTACAGAGGAACTATGTTGGAATTATGATTGGAATTGCTTTGAATCTGTAGATTGCTTTTGATAAGATTACCATTTTTGCTATGTTAATTCTACCATACATGAGCATGGGAGATCTTTCTATATTCTGATATCTTCTTCAATTAAACTTGGCATAATTGTCATTCAGGACTTTCACTTGCTTGGTTAATGTTATCTCAAGATATTTTATATTATTTTGGTGTTTGTGAAGGGTGTTTTTTCCCTGATTTTTTTTCTCAGCCCATTTGCCATTTATATTTAGGAGAGTTACTGTTTTTTGTTTGTTTGTTTGTTTTGGTTGAACTTGTATCCAGCCATGTCACTTAATACTGTATGAGTTTCCTGGTAGAAATTTTGGGATCACTTTTGTATACTATCATATCATCTTTGAATAGGAATATTTTGACTTCTTCCTATCCAAGTTGTATCCTTTTCATCTTCTTTAGTTGTCTCACTGCTCTAACTAGGACTTCAAGTATAATAATGGATAGGTGTGGAGAAGTAAAATTGATTTAAGTTTCATTTCATTTAATGTGATGTTGGCTGTAGACTTGCTGCAAATGCCTTTATTATGTTTAGGCATGTCCCTTGTATCTCTGATCTCCGTAAGACTTTTATCATGAAGGAATTTTGAATTTTTATCAAAGGCCTTTTCAGCATCTAATAAGATGATAATGTGGCTTGTTTTCTTTTGATGACTGCTTCTATTTCTTTAGGGGTATTGGGTCTATTTACATTGTTTATCTAATTTCAACTTAACTTTGGTAAATGGTCTCTATCAAGAAAAGTGTCCATTTCTGCCAAGTGAGTTCTTTGCAAATTTAAAAAAAGTTATACTTGCTATATTCTTTTAAGAATCAAAGGTATTAGGTTGTAGAATGCTGATTGTGGAATGGTCAAGAGGGAACCTAGAGAAAATGAATAAATTAATATGTTAATAGAAGATTGCACTTTTGGTCTGCAAGAAATAAGCTAGCAGAGAGCAATAGCAGTTTGGTTTTTGGCTCTTTGTTTTTTGATTAGTTTGTTTGTGTTTTAGAATTTTTCCAAGCAAGAGCTGAGCTTCTGGAGTTCCCTGGAGAGCTAGCACAGCTCAGTTAGAATTTTTTCTAGTAGCTACCCAGAGGGAACTTCTTGGATGCTTGGAGAGAGACCGCAGCTCTTTTAGAATTTTTCTGGCTTTCTGATTTTGAACAGTAACCCCAAAATTGCTTTTAGGGTTTTTGTTTTTGTTTTTGTTTTTGTTTTTTTTACAAGCTAGAAGACACAGAGAGAATAGGTCTTTTATATACTACCTAGCCTTTTTGCCTTGTAGCTTTTAATATTCTCTATTTTGTATTCTTATTGTTTTGATTACTATGTATGAAGGGGACTTCTTTTTGGTCCAAACTATTTGAGGTTCTGTAAGCTTTTTGTAGCTTTATAGGCATGCCCTTCTTTTTATTAAGAAAATTTTCTTCTGTGACTTTGTTAAAAATATTTTCTGGGCTTTTGAGCTAGGTATATTGCTCTTCTATTTCTATTATTCTTGGGTTTAGTCTTCTTATAGTGTCCCAGATTTACCGCATGTTTGTGTCAGGAACTTTTTGGTTTTAGCTTTTTTTTTTTTTTTTAATGAACTATCTCTTCTATTGTATCTTCGATGCCTGAGAGTATCTCTTACAGTTTTTGTATTCTGTTGGTGATGTTTGTGTCTGTAGTCCATTTACCTAGATTTTCATTTTCAAAATTCTCTCTATGTTTGTTTGTTTGGTTTAATTGCTTTTATTCCCATTTTAAGGTCTTGAACAGTTTCTTTTTCCTTTCCTTCAAACATACATTTGTTTGTTTGCTTGCTTGCTTCTTGGCTTTCTTTGGGGGATTTTTCCAGTTCTTCCAATTGTTTGTGCTTTCCTAGATGCCTTTAAAGAATTTATTCATTTCTTTTTTTGTGAATATTTATCATCCTCCTGAAATTGGTTTTAAGTTTTTTTCTTGTATTTCAGATGTGTTAGAATATTCTGGGCTTGTTTTAGTAGGATAGCTGGGCTCTGATGGTATCATACTGTCCTGCCTGTTGTTCATTGTGTTCTTACTCTGGTGTCTAAGCATGTAGGTTTGGGATAATTATAGGTCTAGATGCCAGTTTTTAGTTTGTCTTTAGTGGATGTGAGTTTTGTTTCTTAGTTTCTGTTTCCACTTTGGTCTTCTAGTCTTTGTGGCCAGGATTTTTGACAGCTAGCATGGTCCCTGGTCCAGCAGGGAGTCTTGAGCTGAAATTGGGGCTGGACTTCTGGGGGCTAGTGTGGTCTTTGGTCCAGAATGGGATCTTTATCTGAGTTGGATGGTGGAACACAGTGATGAGGAGAGAAGGTGGGGTTGGGGATAGTCTGGGAGGCAGTAAGAAAGTTTAGGAAGTCTGTAGCTGGGCTGCCTATCCAGAGTTCCGGTGGCTGGTGTTGTCTGTCATCTAGTAGGGAATCTCTGTCTGAGTTTCAGGGACTGGAGTTCTGGCAACCAGCATAGTGTGTGGCTTAACAGTGATATTCTGCCTGCATTCACCTATCTGTTCTTCTGGCTGGAGTGGCCTGCACCTGAGAATCAGATGTCCACCTGAAGTGGAGACAGAGGTATATCAGTGGAATATGCATTGGACAGAAAGAAGTGGCATTGAGTTGGGTCTTTTAGATCTGAATTGAGTGTATGACTTTTTATGTATTCTACTCTCATACAATGGATTAAAACTGCAGGTTCTTCTCTTTCCACTCCTCCTAGTCACCCTGGCCAATGACTTTCCTTCTACCCTATATCCATGTCTCCTCTTTTTCCCTTTAGAAAAGAACATGTCTCCCAGGGACATCAACTGAACACATAACAAAATGCATTATGAATAGAAAAAAACCTTCACATTAAGGCTGGAAGAGGTAACCCAGTAGGAGTCAAAGACTCAGAGACATCTTGTTCCCATTTTTAGAAGTCCTACAAAAACATCAAGGTAAACAACCACAGCAAGTATGCACACAGCATGCTAGGTTTTTTTCCAATTTTTTATTAGGTATTTACTTCATTTACATTTTAAATGCTATCCCCAAAGTCCCCTATACCCTCCCCCCTCTCCCCTACCCACCCACTCCCCATTCTTGGACCTGGTGTTCCCCTGTACTGGAGCATATACAGTTTGCAAGACCAAGGGGCCTCTCTTCCCAATGATGGTCGACTAGACCATCTTCTGCTACATATGCAGCTAGAGACATGAGCTCTGGGGGTGCTGGTTAGTTCATATTGTTGTTCCACCCATAAGGGTGCAGACCCCTTCAGCTCCTTGGGTACTTTCTCTAGCTCCTCTATTGGGGGCCCTGTGTTCC
>NC_034598.1:4142485-4155253 GCF_900095145.1 Mus pahari | reverse complement strand
GCAATGTGTGCTTTAAGCTTTACTAAAGTTTCTTTAATGAATGTGGATGCCCTTGCATTTGGAGCANAGATATTCAGGATTGAGAGTTCATCTTGGAAGATTTTACCTTTGATGAGTATGAAGTGCCCCTCCTTGTCTTTTTTGATAACTTTGGGTTGTAAGTCAAGTTTATTTGATATTAGAATGGCTATTCCAGCTTGTTTCTTTAGAACCTTTGCTTGAAAAATTGCTTTCCAGCCTTTCACTCTGAGGTACTGTCTGTCTTTTTCCCTGAGGTGGGTTTCCTGTAAGCAGCAAAATGTTGGGTCCTGTTTGTGGAGCCAATCTGTTAGTCTATGCCTCTATATTGTGGAATTGAGTTCATTGATATTAAGACATATTAAGGAAAAGTAATTGTTGCTTCCTGTCATTTTTGTTTTTACAGTTGGCATCCTGCTCTTGTGGCTGTCTTCTCTTAGGTTTCTTGAAGAATTACCTTCTTGCTTTTTCTAGAGTGTGGTTTTTGTCCTTGTACTGGTGTTTTTCCGTTATTATCCTTTGAAGGGCTGGCTTCATTGAAAGATATTGTGTGAATTTGGTTTTGTCAAGGAATACTTTGGTTTATCCATCTATGGTAATTGAGAGTTTAGCTGGGTATAATATCCTGGGCTGGCATTTGTGTTCTTTTAGGGTGTGTTTAACATCTGTCCAGGATCTTCTGGCTTTCAAAGTCTCTGGTGAGAATTTTAGAGTAATTCTAATAGGCCTGTCATTGTATGTTACTTGACATTTTTCCCTTACTGCTTTTAATATTCTGTCTCTACTTAGTGCATTTGTTGTTCTTATTATGTTTCAGAAGGAAGTTCTTTTCTGGTCCAGTTTATTTGGGGTTCTGTAGCCTCCTTGAATGTTCATGGGCATCTCTTTCTTTAGGTTAGGGAAGTTTTCTTCTATAATCTTGTTGAAGATATTTACTGACCCTTTAATTTGAAAATCTTCATTCTCATCTACTCCTATTATCCTTAGGTCTGGTCTTCTCATTGTGTCCTGGATTTCCTGGATGTTTTGAGTTAGGATCTTTTTGCATTTTGCATTTTTTTATTGTTGTGCCCATGTTCCCTATGGAATCTTCTGCACCTGAGATTCTCTCTTCCATCTCTTGTATTCTGTTGCTGATGCATGCATCTATCGTTCCTGATTTCTTTCCTAGGGTTTCTATCTCCAGAGTTGTCTACCTTGGGTTTTCTTTATAGTTTCTACTTCCATTTTTAGATACTGCATGGTTTTGTTCAATTCCATCTCCTTTGGTAGTGTTTGGTAGCGTTTTCCTGTAACTCTAGAAGGGATTTTTATGTTTCCATTTTAAAGTCTTCTATCTATTTACCTGTGATTTCCAGTATTTCCTTCTTAAAGTCCTCCATCTTCATGAGAAGTGACTTTAGATCTATGTCGTGCTTTTCTGGTGAGATGGTGTATCCAGGACTTGCTATGGTGGGAGAGTTTGGTTCTGATGATGCCAAGTAACCTTGGTTTCTGTTGTTTCTGTTCTTATGCTTGCATCCTGCAAGCCTTATCTCTAGTGCTTGCTGCCCTCAATGTATCTGATTGAAGCCTGTCCTTCCTATCATCCCAGTTGATTCAGGACTTCTCAGAGTCCAGATTTCTCTGTGATTCTTTGATTGTGGGCTCCTGTGAGCCTGAGATTCTGTGTGTGTCTGAGTTCTTGGCAGTCAAGCTCCTCTGAGACACTCAAATACTAGTGTGACCCAGCTCCTGTTATTCTGGAATCCTGTTGTCCTAAGATCCTGGGCGTGTTACAGTGCCTGGAAGTGGTGTCTCCTTTGAGGACCATGGAGCTGTCTGGTCTGTTTAAAACCAAGGCAAACCTGAACTTATTAAAAGGAACCTGAGCCTCTGGTCAGGAAAGGCTCTGGTATCCCTGTTCCTGTTGTCACAGTCCTGTCACTATTGGATTGGAGCAGCTGTTGTGTTCCACTCACCAGTGATCCTAAGATCGCTTGGGCAGTCCACTAGGGACCATGGGGGTGTCCTCCACTGAATCCGTGCCTTAGATGACCTGGTGCTGGCACAGACTAGAAGGGATTTGTGCCCCTGCTCAGGTCGGTTATCTGCTTCCCTAGTGCTGTCTCAGGTCCAGTGCATGATTGGTTTGGAGCAGAAGTTGTGTTCCACTCACCAGTGATCCTCTATGGACTGTGGGGGTGTCTGCCCAGTCCACGCCCTAGGTGACACGTTGTTTGCATGCTAGGTTTATGATTGTGGTTTAAGTCTCTGTGAGACACTATGAGCCCTGCTTAGTTGATTCTGTGGGTTAGGTTCTTCTACTGTCCTTGACCCTCAGTTCCTGCAATCCTTTTTCCCAATTCCTCTATGGGGTTCCATTAGCCCCACCTAATGTTT
Source organism: Mus pahari (assembly GCF_900095145.1). Classification (NCBI taxonomy): domain Eukaryota; kingdom Metazoa; phylum Chordata; class Mammalia; order Rodentia; family Muridae; genus Mus; species Mus pahari. The sequence continues at coordinate 4,152,853 of NC_034598.1, read as the reverse complement.
GGCTGTGGAACTCCCCATCCTCTCCCACCTGGAGACCTCAAACAAAATACAGAAAATGTCTTCATAAAATTTATATATTGCTTCCCTCCCTCTCTCCCTCTCTCCCTCTCTCTCCCTTTCTCCTGCCCTCCCTCCCTCCTCTCTCTCTTCCTCCACCTCCCTCCCTCCCTCCCTCCTCTCTCTCTCTCTCTCTCTCTCTCTCTCTCTCTCTCTCTCTGTCTCTGTCTGTATCTGACTGTCTCTCTTTCTGATGATTGTCTTTCGTTGTCGTGCTAGAAATTGATTTGAAGCCTTTAACATGTCAAGAAAGAATTCTACTATTGAGCTACATACTCAAGTCCAAATTCTTTTAAATTACCAATAGCAAAAGACTTTTTCAAATAATCATATAATTTCAAGTTAATTATTGCAAATAAAGTACAACTTACAAATATCTTAGTTTATCTTCATTGTGTTTTCCAGTAGGAAATATCCACATTTAGTTATTATGCTAGTTAGTTCTTTCCCCAGGCATTTACTGCTGTTCTGTGAATAGACATAAATTATAAATCATAAATCCATCCAAACATAGTTTTTTAAGCATCTTGAAGTCAGCATGAAATAAATACTAATTGGATTTGCTTGAGCTTGAACACTAAAATGTTAAATATATTTCTTTGCTTTGACATGTTTTGTTGCATTGCATATATCAATCCATGTAATACTTGAATTTTTTGGATGGCATCTTCTTGAAGTCTGAGTTGCTTTATGAGATGTATTTCAGCATTTCATTTGCACAGGTTGCCATTCCAGTGGTTAATAGTAATTAATGGTCTTTATAATTAACCTAAATACATGTGATTATAGGATTTTTAATCTGTAATTAGACTGCCTAATTAGAAAATTATGATACCAAATGAAATAATTATGAAAGGTGATGACTTTAAATAAAATCTATGCTAAAATATTCTTTGTTTACTTAGTAGAACATGTGATTAGCAAAATTACACAGTACTCTCTTCTTCCCAGTAATGTGTATCTGAAGGAAAGCAAGTTGTGCACATTCACTAGGGATTGTTCCTATCCAAGGTGATGAAGCCACTTTCTCAAAGAAGTTTGAAGAGAATCCATCTTACTCACCACTGTGGTTTGACAAGAATCTGGAAGAGTTCACATGAGATCTGATACTTTTGTCCAAACAGCATGGCAGCATTGCTGGAATGGTCCCACTTCTTATTTTGAAATCCACCTCTCCCTAAAACTCCTGGATGAAATAGTAAATCATACTGCTGGGTATAAAGAAGGAAGAGTAAATGCTACCAATAATTTGTGTTGGCTTTTATGAAACTTCTGTATTTGTTTTATATGTGATTGTGTATGTTTATGTATATGTGAATGTTTTTGTTTGTGTCTTAGTTAGGGTTTTATTGCTGTGAAGAGACAAGGTGACCACTGTAATTTTTTCAAGGTGATGAAGCCACTCTCCCCAAGAAGGTTAAAGAGATTTAATTGGAGCTGACTTACAGTTCAGAGGTTTGATCTGTTATCATCATGGAAGCATGCAGGCAGACATAGTGCTGGAAAGGTGGCTGGGAGTGTATATCCAGATCTGAAGGCAACAGAAGCTTTGGAGACTTCAAAATCTACTTCCACAGCACTAAGCCACACCTATTCCAAAAAATGCCACACTCCCTTAATAGTCTCATGTCCTATGACCAAGCATGCAAACATCTGAATATATGGGGGCCATTCCTATTTAAACCACCTCAGTGTGCACACATATATCCATGTAAGTGTGCTTGTAGAAGCCATATGTCAACTCTGTATGTCTTTCTCAGTTCTCCTAAGCTTATTTTCTGAAACAAGGCTCCTTGCTGAACTTGTAGCTCACTGAGTTGATGAGGTTGCTGGCCTGTGAGTGGTTCTTCTGCGTCTCTCTCCACAGTGTTTCCACATACAGATTTTTGTTTGATTTTTAATGTGTTTACATAGTACATACATAGTTAGTACATTTAGCCACTGTCAAGTTTGCTTCAGTGGTTCTGATCAAACACCCTGACAAAAAGCAATATTGGTAAGAAATGGGTTTATTTCAATGTACCATTCCAGATTATAGTCCATCATAGAAGAAGGGTCGCAGTGGCAGAAGCTACAGTCTACTATTTATATATACAGTCAGCAACAACAGAAAGAGATGAATGTGTGATCTTGCAATCCAGCTTTCTCTATTCTTTTACATCCATGGCCCTCAAGCAGGGAATGGTGTCACATACTTTCAGACTGGGTCTTCCCAAATAAATTAAGACAATTGAGACAATTGCCCAACAAACAAGCCATCAGGGCAACCTGTTTTACAATCCCTCATCCAGACTCCCTTCCCAGTTGGTTCTATGTTTTGCTTGTTTGTTTGATTGTTTCTGGTTGACAAGCTAACCATCACACCCCCTGAGTCATGCCCCCAGCCCAGTTTCTGTATTCATGGCACATTTCCCATAGCAGAGAACATCAACTAAGTGGGGGTGGCAGTGAAAGTGAGGGTTGCTTCTCACAGCCAGGCTAGACTGAAAACACATGTGAGTACCTGTCTTCCTTGTGCAAGTTTACTAGTCTAAATTTCTTGGACAAACCCATATATTTGAGAAATGAGTATGGAAGGGTCCTTATGGAGCTGAGAGAACTAAGAAATGAAAACACTTGTTTTGTTTCTTTTAGTAGAATTCATACTATGGGATAAAAGCATTTTCAATGCACTCCCTTATGAACTATTCCTAGAGAAGTGTTTACTGTGCTGAAATATACCTGTTGCACATGTACGTCATCTGTGGAAATCACTGAGTCCTGATCCTGTGCTCTCTTACTAATTTTCCTTCATATAGTCTTTTGATGAAGTGTTCTTCACCAGGTTAAGAGTGTTTAAACAACAGAGGACACAAATTTTTCTCTTTTCCAGTATGTAGTTGTGTCTTTGTTATATACTAAGTAGCCAAAAAAAATCTATTAAATATTTAATGAGAGGGCCTTAGATGGGCATCTCTCACCAGACTGTGCCCTTCTTTTCAATTTACAACCAGTTCTCAAAGTCAGAAACACAATGCAACAAAATGGTGATATTTAAATTCTATCTAAATGACATTTTCTTCTAATCAAAATCATCTTTTTAATGAAAGGGTAATTTCTTTTTGTTTTTTTTTTTCATCCTGGAGACATTTATTTTTTAATTTATTTATTATTATTTTCTTTATTTACATTTCAAATGCTATCCCAAAAGTTCCCTATATCCCATCCCCGCCCCTGCTCCCCTACCCACCCACTCCTACTACTTGGCCCTGGCCTTCCCCTGTGCTGGGTCATATAAAGTTTACAAGACCAAGGGGCCTCTCTTCCCAGTGATGGCTGATTAGGCCATCTTAAATATGTCAAGTAAACTAAATATTGATAAACATAAAATATAAGCAAAGTTTTCTATGAAAAATTACAAATACATGGTTTACAGGAAGTGAGCATATATCAATAAAACAATAAGAATATTAATAATTCATAAAAGATGTTCTTAGTGTTTTATAGCATCTCTCCTACTAAGTCAATTGTGGTGTCACAGATAATATCCAAGTATTATACATTATATAATACCAAGCAGATACATGTGGACTCATGATCAGTGATGGTGATATCTCATAGTATCCTGTTTTCAAATGCAAAGCAGATACAAAACCAAATGGGTATGGGTTACTCATCCTGTAGGAGGTAAGTGCATCATGTAGAGCCATTGAAAATAGTCTCAGTCACTTTCTTCAATATGTTTATCAAATCTGATCTTGAGACATAATGCTCATTAATTTCAATCTGTCTTCATGTCTTAATTTCCACTCGACTTCTTTCAATATTTATATAGCAGAAGTACTTGATCCTGTACTAACTGATAAAAAGCTTCTGTCAAGAATAATTCAACACATAGGGGAATTGTCTAGTTTATCCAAAAAGTGGATTGCATTTATAGATGGGCAATGCCTTCTCATCGTATCTCTTTATTGTCACATTCAGAAAATAAACCATATAGATGACCTTGTTGTCTCAGGGTTGCTGTCAAAATGCATCACCCTCAGTTGAATTCCGTACTGTGAGCACTGTTTCTGTCTAGCTGCAAAACTCACAGATTTTACTTATTTTAAGTAAACTGTGAAGTATGACTCTACCACCTTTGACTTTCTGCAGAATCAGACAACAAAAAGACAAGCAAAGAAGTAGGTAAAGTAGTGTGAACACTGTCTTCTTTCAAATGTTACACACATAAATATTGTTAGTCTGGTGAAGTTGCCAAACCAAAGTTTTATAACTAATAAACTAATTCAGGGGTTTGGTCCAAAATGGATCCGTTGGGAAGAACAAGGGCTTAATACTTCACTCAGCAGTTGTTATCTTAGACAAGTCAGGAAGAGAAAGGATGTGATCTGGTGAATTGTGTTTCCAGATGCTTTGCAGAAGTTGCTGCTGGCCAGCAAGGCAGAAATAAATACATTGGTTGAGACATACAAGATAATACATCTGAACTGAATGGATTTTGCAAGATGTCAGTTTTTAGAATTGTGCAGAAGATAAAGTTTAGAATGAATATATGTATACACACACACACACATACACACACACACACACACACACATTTCCTCACACAAAAGATGTCTAAGGTCTACATCTGGTCAAATTTGAATCTTTATGATGTATAAAACTTACACATGGAACTTACAAATGGAACTACTCTGTCATTAGGCAAAATGTAGCTAAGATCTGTCTAGATGGAGAGTATGTGGTTTCTGCATGGGATTCTGTTTAGTAAACACATCATCATTTATATCAGTAATACTGTTCCAATAAAGGAATGTAAAGATTATTTTAGAAAATCTTTGTTTGTGAGCTGCTGGCTAGATAGCAGAACATGTACACAAGACCTATAAGAAGGTAGAAATATTTTATTTCAATTTTATCTTTCCCTGTCTCGAAAACAAAACAAAACAACAAAAACCTTTGTCTTTGTTTTGATTGAATAACTAAAGACAAACATGTGACTTAAAACAAGCTAAACACAAACATATTCAATCTTAAACAAGCTGTGTTGTAATTTGATCAGTTTTAGGTAAGAGGGTTATATGTTAGGAAGAACAGTCTGTTCAAAATACTGAATTCTTAGCAGGAAATATTCATTCTGTATCTTTTATGCTTCACAACAACCTTTACAGTGACAGTAGGCAATTAATGACTGCCTGTTACTTTCAATTAAATCATTTAAGTGTGTCACATATAGAATTGAAAAGACTAAAAGATAAAATTCTACTTTTATAGAATTTATTTTGGATATTTGGAAAGCTGCTTCACTAATATAAATTTGTTAAATAATATCAAATAAATATTTAATAGCAAGGAAAATGATTTATCTTCCTTTTTATTAACTATAAAGCTAAATCATAAAAGCATTAGATAATGTGTAATTGGCCATATGACTGCAATAAAAGTACAATATGATCCTTGTTGTGAGTAAGTGTATCAAAAGCCTGAAATTGGAAAACTGGAGAAAATTGGCTACTGTGAAATGCTTGAATTGTGTGCCCATAGAGGGAAACATCAGTGCAAACTGATGTTCAATTGTGGAGGTTTAGTAGATATTTTTCCCCAGTGGCATTTAAAAGGCACACAAACCTTGTACATGAGGAAAAGATGTGTTTGGCTTGTTAAAGGAGAGCATAAAAAATGTGGACTGTGGATGTGACTCAGTGGCTGGAGCAGCAAGGAGGTTAGGCCACACATCTATGTATTGGAGAGCGAATACAAAGCCAGCCAATATGCCAAAACTAATAAGTTAGGATCCTAGGATCAGGTCTGGAAAAGCTCTTCGTGACAGCAAGAAACCTGAATTTATTCTTAGGTATATTGTAAATCATTAAAATATTTTGATAAGTGAACAATAAAATTTTGTTAGCCTCAATTAATGTTAATCTAAATATTACCAAGGAATTAGATATTCTCTCTCTAGTAATAGGCTAGGTCTAAGAAAAATAAGTAGAAATATTATACGAGGAAACATTTAGCAATTTGATCTAAGTATGGCACAGGGAAATTTAAAGTGTACAAAATCTTGATTATTAATTGGAATAATCTTGTCTTTTTTTTTTCAGAGATTTATTTATTTATTATATGTAAGTACACTGTAGCTGTCTTCAGACACTCCAGAAGAGGGAGTCAGATCTTATTACGGATGGTTGTGAGCCACCATGTGGTTGCTGGGATTTGAACTCTGGACTTTCGGAAGAGCAGTCGGGTGCTCTTACCCACTGAGCCATCTCACCAGCCCAGGAATAATCTTGTCTTAAATTCTATTATAGAGAACAAAAATCATGAAGATCAAACAGATACATGGAAAAATAGTATGAGATTCTAGATGCTTAAGCAGTATAAATTAGGAAATAATGGCATATTCTTGCTGAAGAAGGTCAACCAGCAAGAGTTAAATGACAAGGTCACATACCATTCATTACCCACTGCATCAGCATTTTTGATTTCACCAATGTTTATGATCTCATCATCTTAAATGAATCATATACTGTATATTTCCGCCGGTCTCAAGGCTGAATACAATACACACTATCCCTCCTTATTTGAGAAAAGATTGCACAGTGTGGGAATGGGATTGAATGGAGAAGTTTGTATATCAAAGAAAATGATGCAATGGGCTAGGGTTGAGATTATGATATAGGACTCTATGTGTTCTGTGTGCTGCATTAAACACAGTTCCACTCAATCCACTGCAACTTGCTATTTGCTGAGTTTTAATAATCATTGAATCTTAGACATTAGCATTTGTAGTAATTTCTTTTGTCCTCAACCTGCTTTCCAGAAGATTAGCCATATGCACTGTTACTTCCAAGTCCCAAGTAATAAAATATGAGCAGGGTCTGGAGACATTAGGTAAAGTTAAGGTAACCTTGTGAATGACTGGTATTAGTTACTTTTCTATTGCTGAAAGAAGGTGCCATTATTATGGAAACTTATAGAAGGAAGTACTTAATTGGAGATTATGGTTACAGAGGGTTGAGAGTTCATCCCATTGTAGCCAAATATATTGCCGGCAGTTTACATCTTGATAGACAAGTACAAAGCAGAGGAAATACTGGGAAAGGTGTGTGGCTTTGAAACCTCAAGACCATATTCATTGATGTTCTTCCTAAACATCTCCTAAGCCTGCTTATGCATCTCCAAAACTGGAAGAAATGAGAGAAAAAAAATCTAATTCAGGCTATAGCCTGAAAATGACTAACTCTCATCAACCTGTTCTTTTGTTATGTGATAATATATGTAAGTTAGTGTAGCAGAGCCATGTTTGACTGCTGAGGATAAGACCATAACCATCCTGACATTGACAATGCTAATAGAAAGTGATCCCTGCCAGAGGAGAGCTGGCCTCCAGGGAGGGCGTTGACCTCAGGACTCAGGTGAGAGCACCATCTTGTATCCCAGAATTCTCAGAAACCAGTCTACACAGGAGAGTGCTTCGGCCTCAGAAGCAACACAATTTCTTGGACAGGGTCCTTTTGAGCCTTCATTTTCAGTCAGAAGACAGTGCTGAGCTCCAGACCTCTGTGCACCTTCCCTGCAAGAGGAGAGCTTGACTGCAGAGAGTGCTCTGACCACTGGAACTCAAGAAAGAGTTGGACTCCCATGAATGCTGACAGAGGCTAACAAAATCACAGGAGGAAAAAGCTACAGCCAGAGACAGCTAGAACATCTAACACCAGAGATTACCAGATGGCAAAAGGCAAATGTAAGAATCTTGCTAAAAGAAATCAAGACCACTCACCACCATCAGAACCCTGCATTCCCACCTAATATAGTCCTGGATACCCCAACACATCTGAAAAGCAAGACTCAGATTTAAAATCATATCTCATGATGCTGGTAGAGGACATTAAGAANGGCATTAATAACTCACTTAAAGAAATACAGGAGAACACTGCTAAAGAGGTAGAAAACACTGCTGAACAGGTAAAAGCCCTGAAAGAGGAAAAACAATTTTCACTTAAAGAATTACAGGAAAACACAACCAAACNGGTGATGGAATTGAAAAATAAAAATCCAAGATCTAAAAATTGAAGTAGAAACTATAAATAAAACCCAAAGGTAGACAACTCTGGAGTCAGAAATCCTAGGAAAGATTTCAGGAACCAGAGATGAAAGCATCAGCAACAGAATACAAGAGATGGAAGAGAGAATCTCAGGTACAGAAGATTCCATAGAAAACATGGACACATCAATCAAAGAAAATGCAAAATGCAAAAAGATCCTAACTTAAAACATCTAGGAAATCCAGGACACAATGAGAAGACCAAACCTAAAGATAATACATATAGATGTGAATGAAGATTTTCAACTTAAAGGGCCAGTAAATATCTTCAACAAAATTGTAGAAGAAACCTTCCCGAACCTAAAGAAAGAGATGCCCATGAACAAGCAAGAAGCCTACAAAAGTCCAAATAGACTGGACCAGAAAAGAAATTCCTCCTGACACATAATAATCAGAACAACAAATGCACTAAGTAAAGACAGAATATTAAAAGCAGCAAGGGAAAAAGGTCAAGTAACATATAAAGGCAGGCCTAGTAGAATTACTCCAGACTTCTCACCAGAGACTGTGAAAGACTGAAGATCCTGGAAAAAGGTTATACAGACCCTAAAAGGACACAAATGCCAGCTCAGGCTACTATACTAGGCAAAACTCTCAATTACCATAGATGGAGAAACCAAAGTATTCCATGACAAAACCAAATTCACACAATATCTTTCCACTAATCCAGCCATGCAAAGGATAATAAAGGAAAAACTACAACACAAGGAGGGAAACTAAGCTCTAGAAAGAGCAAGAAAGTAATCCTCCAACAAACCTAAGAGAAGGCAGCAGCAAGAACACAATCCCCACTGTAACAAAAAAAAACACAACAACAACAACAAAAAACCACCACCACAACAACAACAAAAAAAACAGGAAGCAACAATTACTTTTCCTTAATATCTCTTAATATCAATGGCCTCAATTCCCCAGTAAAAGGACATAGACTACCAGACTGGCTACATAAACAGGACACAACATTTTGCTGCATACAGGAATCCCACCTCAAGGACAAAGACAGACATTACCTCAGAGTAAAAGGCTGGAAAACAATTTTCCAAGAAAATGGTCCAAAGAAACAAGCTGGAGTATCCATTCTAATATCGAATAAAATCAACTTCCAACCCAAAGTTATCAAAAAAGACAAGGAGAGGAACTTCATACTCATCAAAGGTAAAAATCTTCCAAGATGAACTTTCACTTATGAATATCTATGCTCCAAATGCAAGGGAAGCCAAATTCATTAAAGAAACTATAGTAAAGCTCAGAGCACACATTGTACCTCACTCAATAATAGTGGGAGACTTCAACACCCCACTTTCATCAATGGACAGATCTTGGAAACAGAAAATAAACAGAGACACATTGAAACTAACAGAAGTTATGAAACAAATGTATTTAACAGATATCTACATAAGATTTTTTTACTATAAAACAAAAGGATATACCTTCTTCTCAGCACCTCATGATACCTTCTCCAAAATTAACCATATAATTGGTCACAAAAGAGGCTTTTTTTGTATCAAAAGATACAAAAGTACTGAAATTATCCCATGTATCCTATCGGATCACCAAGGACTAAGTCTGATCTTAAATAACAACATAAATAATAGAAAGCCAACTTTGATATGGAAGCTGAATGACACTCTATGTAATGATTACTTGGTCAAGAAAGAAATAAAGAAAGAGAGTAAAGACTTTTTAGAGCTCAATGAAAAGGAAGCAACAACATACCTGTAGTGGCTATTCCTGGTTGTCACCTTGACTATAATTGGAATGAACTATAATCCAGAATTGGAAGGTTCACCAGTGACCCTAATCTAGAGGCTGGGAGATATAATTTTCTGATCTGGATCTTGGTATGGAGATCTTGAGGCGTAGTGGCTATGTATTCCAGAGGATTAAGACAGGGAGATCACTGAGTTAAAGATCATCTGGGATTAAAGGTATGGTGGCACACACCTTTAATCTGGGCTACACCTTCGGCTGTAGACCATATAAGGACATTGGAAGAAGGGAATGTTGTTCTCACTCTTTTGCCTGCTTGCCACTGTGTGGGACTAAGCAACTGCTAGATCCTTGGACTGCCATTCACACCTATGACTGAACCATTGTTGGGAACTGGACTGCAGACTATGGTCATCAATAAATTCCTTTACTATATAGAGACTATCCCTAAGTTCTATGACTCTAGAGAACCCAGACTAATACAGAAGTTGGTACCAGGAGTGGTTCTAGAG
>NC_034598.1:4141185-4142474 GCF_900095145.1 Mus pahari | reverse complement strand
AATACCACTTAAGGCCACGTAAACAGTTGCAGAAAAGAGGATTATAAAGTAATATGAATGNTCCTGTCTTATTTTGCTAACAAATACATTTGTCTTTCTTCCACTTTCTTTAACATCAATTTGTATTTAAGTTGAGACATTAAAAGGATGTTCCCAAGGAACATTACCCCATTGTAAATTTGCAAATGTGTTTGCGATTGTATTAGGGATAGTTATATCATTTTAGGCGTATTCACAACCTTGTTATTGTTTAACAAATGCATTTGTGAGGTATACTTATATTATGTTAGGCGTATTCACAACCTTGTTATTGTTTCATGTGAACATGAGAGATTATTTATGTCAAGTTGACAAGGGGATTCCTGGTTGTCAACTTGACTATAATTGGAATGAACTACAATCCAGAATTGGAAGGCTCAACAGTGACCCTAATCCTGGCTATTCCTGGTTGTCAACTTGACTATAATTGGAATGAACTACAATCCAGAATTGGNAGGCTCACCAGTGATCCTAATCAGGAGGCTGGATGATAGAAGTTTCTGATCCGGATCTTGGTATGGAGATCTTGAGTCATAGTGGCTATGTATTCCAGACAGGGAGACAGGGAGATCTCTGAGTTCAAGGTCATCTGGGATTAAAGGTGTGGTGGCACACACCTTTAATCTGGGCTCCAACTTCTGCTGGAGATCATAGAAGGACTTTGGAAGAAGGGAGTGTTATTCTCACTCTTTTGCCTTTGCTGTGTGGGACTAAGCAACTGCTAGATCCTTGGACTTCCATTCACAGCTACTACTAAACTCTTGTTGGGAATTGGACTGCAGACCATAAATCATCAATAAATTCCTTTACTACATAGATACTTTCCTTAAGTTCTGTAACTCTAGAGAACCCTGACTAATTCAATACCCAAACTTATGGAACACAATAAAAGCAGTCCTAAGAGGAAAACACATANCTCTGAGTGCCTCCAAAAAGAAGCTGTAGAGAACACACACTAGCAGTTTGACAGAACACCTGCAAGCTCTAGAACAAAATGAAGAAAATTCACCCAATATGAGTAGAAAGCAGCAAATAATCAAACTTAGGTCTGAAATCAACCAAGTAGAAACAAAAAGAACTATACAAAAATCAACCAAACCAGGATCTAGTTCTTTGAGAAAATAAACAAGATAGATAAATACCTAGCCAGAGTAACTAAAGAGTACAATGTCAGTATCCTAATTAACAACATCAGAAATGAAAAGGGAGACCTAACAACAAAATATGAGGAAATCCAAAACATCATCAGA
>NC_034598.1:4099839-4140520 GCF_900095145.1 Mus pahari | reverse complement strand
TACCGAAACATAGTAAAAGCAGTCTACAGCAAATCAGTAGCCAACATCAAAGTAAATGGAGAGAAACACGAAGCAATCCCACTAAAATCAGGGACTAGACAAGGCTGCCCACTTTCTCCCTACCTATTCAATATGGTAGTTGAAGTCCTANCCAGAGCAATTGGACAACAAAAGGAGATCAAGGGGATACAAATTGGAAAGTAAGAAGTCAAAATATCACTATTTGCACATGATATGACAGTACATATATGTGACCCTAAAAATTCCATCAGAGAACTCCTAAACCTGATAAACAGCTTCAGTGAAGTAGCTGGATATATAAAATTAAATCAAACAAATCAGTGGCCTTTCTCTACACAAAGGATAAACAGGATGAGAAAGAAATTAGGAAACACTATTCACAAAAGTCAAAAACAATATAAAATACCTGGGTGTGACTCTAACTAAAAAAGTGAAAGATCTGTATGATAAGAACTTCAAGTCTCTGAAGGAAGAAATCAAAAAAGATCTCAGAAGATGGAAAGATCTTCCATGCTCATGGATTTGCAGGATTAATATAGTAAAAATTGCTATCTTGCTGAAAGCAATCTACAGATTCAATGCAAACCCCATCAAATTTCCAACTGTATTCTTCACCGAGTTAGAAAGGACAATTTTGCAAATTCATGTGGAATAACAAAAAACCTAGGATAGCAAAAACTATTCTCAATAATAAAATAACCTCTAGTGGAAGCACCATCCCTGACCTCAAGCTATACTACAGAGCAATTGTGATAAGAACTGCATGGCAGTGATACGACAGACAGGTAGATCAATGGAATAGATTTGAAGACGCAGAAATGAACCCACACACCCATGGTCAGTTTATCTTTGACAAGGGTGCCAACCATCCAGTGGACAAAAAGACAGCATTTTCAAACTATGGTGGTAGCACAACTGGAGGTTATCATGTAGAATAATGTGAATTGATCCATTCTTACCTCCTTGTACAAAGCTCATGTCTAAGTGGATCAAGGAACTCCACATAAAAACAGAGACACTGAAACTTATAGAGGAGAAAGTGGGGAAAAGCCTCAAAGATATGGGCACAGGAGGGAAATTCCTAAACAGAAGAGCAATGACTTGTGCTGTAAGATTGACAATTGAAATATGGGACCTCATAAAATAGCAAAGATTCTGTAAAGCCAATGACACTGTCAATAATACAAAAAGACCACCAACAGATTGGAAAAGGATATTTACCAACCATAAAGCTTATAGGGGACTAATATCCAATATACACAAAGAACTCAAGAAGCTGGACTCCAGAAAATCAATTAACCCTATTAAAAATGGGGAATAGAACTAAACAAACAATTCTCAGCTGAGGAATACTGAATGACTGCACTTGAAAAAAATGTTCAACATCCTTAATCATCAGGGAAATGCAAATCAAAACAAACCTGAGATTCCACCTCACAACATTCAGAATGGCTAAGATCAAAAATTCAATTGACAGCAGATTCTGGTGAGGATGTGGAGAAAGAGGAACACTCCTCCATTGTTTGTGGGATTGCAAGCTGGTACAATCACTCTGGAAATCTGGCTGTTCCTCAGAAAATTGGAGATGGTACTACAGGAAGATCCAGCAATACCTCTCCTGGGCGTATACCCAGAATTTGTTCCAACATGTAATAAGGACACATGATCCACTATGTTCACAGCAGCCTTATTTATAATAGCCAGAAGCTGTCAAGAACCCAGGTGTCCCTCAACAGAGGAATGGATACAGAAAATGTGGTACTTTTACACAATGGAATACTACTCAGCTATTAAAAGCAATGAATTTATGAAATTCTGGGGCAAATTGATGGATCTGGAGGATAGCATCCTGAGTGAGGTAACCCAATCACAAAAGAACACACATGATATCTACTCACTGAGAAATGGATATTAGCCCAGAAATTTAGAATACCCAAGATACAATTTGCAAAGCACATGAAACTCAAGAAGAAGGAAGACCAAAATTTATATACTTTGTTACTTCTTATAATGGGGAACAAAATACCCATGGAAGTAATTACAGAGACAAAGTTCAGAGCTGAGATAGAAGGAATTATCATCCAGAGTCTGCCCCACCTGGGGATTCATCATGTAAACAACCACCCAACCCAGATACTTTTGCATATTCCAGCAAGATTTTGCTGACAGGACCCTGACATAGCTATCTCTTGTGAGGTCATGCCAGTGCCTGGCAAATACAGAAATGGATGCTCACAGTCATCTATTGGATGGAACACATAGCCCCCAACGAAGGAGCTAGAGAAAGTATCCAAGGAGCTAAAGGGTTCTGCAACCCTATAGGTGGAACAACAATCTGAACTAACCCGTACCCTCAGAGCTTGTGTCTCTAGTTGCATATGTAGCAAAGGATGGCCTAGTTGGACTTTAATGGGAGGACAGACCCTTGGTCTTGTGAAGATCATATACCCCAGTACAGGGGAATGCTAGGGCCAGGAAGCAGGAGAGGATCATTTGGGAAGCAGGGTGAGGAGAGGGTACAGGGGACTTTCAGGGAGGAAACTAGTAAAAGGTATAGCATTTAAAATGTAAATGAAGAAAATATTTAATAATAAATAAATAAATAAATAAATAAATAAATAAATAAAGTGGCATGTAGTTTACCACTAATGTGTGTGCTTGAGCTTTGCCATCTTTAGACCTTGAAGGTAGTAGAGATTCCTTGAAACTTTCTTCCCGATGTAGAGAGAGCTAACTCAGTTTGCAATTGGAGCCACATGCCCAAGGTCTATCTATCAAGGCCTTGCTATACCAACTGCTTCAGGGACATTGCATTCCTCTGTGGCAAGACTATTTGTAGCAGGATATTTTGACTTTTGTTGCTATTTAGCCATCCCGCTTCCTTCCCTTTGTCTCAAAGTTAAGGGTGTAACTGTCAACACATAACTTGTACAAATGACATCACAGAAACATGGAAAAAAATATGTGGTTTAAACAGATTGAAGCATCCATGTGAGTCAGAATCTCTGCTCCACTGGTCTACCTAGAGTTTAATCCTGCAGCTGGGATAATATGTCATGTTGCATTATCCTAAGCTATTTTCCTACATGTCATGCTCAGCAGACTGTATATGGCATGCAGTTGATAATCAATATATGTTTCTTGAATTAATTCAAATTATCAGTGTCTTCTAAACCCCTAATATAATTTAATGATATAAATTCTTATTCCAGCACTGGAGTAAAAATAGGCAAACATATGTAGGTCAGTGGAGCTAAGGAATGGTATTTTAAGGAAGCATAAATCAAATTCCCTAAAAGAAGTAGCAGCAGATTATAAGTCAGTGAGTAAAAAGATAGCCAAAACACAGATGGCTTATTTGGCTCCAAATTTTTCTATAGTGCTTCAGGTGTAGTGTGCAAGCTGCCTTTCTCCCAGCCACCTCACCCCATTGATTGACACCTGGCCTTTTAACACACTTATATTCACTCTCCCTCTGGAGGCATTTGAATTTTATAGGCCCTCTGTGGTAATGTGCCCCACACTGTAATACAAGTACATTTATTGAATGTATTTTTGTTATTCCTTTAACCTATTGAGATTCACATTCCATAATCAACGTAATTCCCACAAAAATACAGATACATAGGATTTTGTACTTATGAGTAAAATTCATTTGCTTGTACAGTGATATTACATTATAAACATTTAGGTGGTTATACAGACAGAATGCTTGGCTTTGAGTGTACTGAGCATCATGAACATGAACCTTTTAAGTCGCTTTCTGGTTTTGCTGTTTTGAGTCTAAATTAGCATGCTGAAATTACATATATTCAATGCATACATTTTGCTGATTTGAACTTCAATACTTATCCAAAATATTATTGCTACATCTAAGAAACATATCCATCATCTTCAAATCATATTGAGTTCTTGTGGGTTTTCTATGATTCTGTGGTTGTTTGGTGAAGTAGGTTATTCTTATCAATTTCCATTAGTGACATATTATTATAGGTAGAAATGATTAGATAGAGCAGAAATCAACATGATCATGCCCGCCTCACTGTGGGCCCTGTGGGTGACTGTGGCCCATTTTACTACCCAAATCCATACAGGTGTCTGTCAACTGTGCTGCAGCTTGATGCCATGTTGATGTGCATGAGCCACACTGCCACTGGGGACTCTAATGATCTGAACAGCATGCGCTGCCACCTGAGGCAATG
Source organism: Mus pahari (assembly GCF_900095145.1). NCBI lineage: Eukaryota > Metazoa > Chordata > Mammalia > Rodentia > Muridae > Mus > Mus pahari. The sequence goes on along the minus strand of NC_034598.1, from coordinate 4,136,297 downwards.
ATGATATCTAGGTATGTGCTGCCGCTGAGGGTCTTGTCTGGGTCCGTAGTCCTAGTGCACCCTAGCAGGTGGTAGGGATGAGGGTGGGGGCCCATGATCTGCTGACTGTGAAGAGCGAGGAAGATACTTTTGATTTGATATCAATGATTGCAGATGCACAGTTGAAAGGGGGGGGACATAGAAGGCTTCTGTGACAACCGCTATCCCCTCCATACCTCTGCAAATTAACAGCCGAGACAGGAAGCCACCAAAGAGAACTATTGAAAAGTAAAGTATAGATCACCACAGTTAATATGGCAGGGAATGCAGGAAAGGGAAGGACTTGGTTCTGCTATTTAAGGGGCAGGCCACTGAGAGTTTGACCCTGATACAGTGAATATATAGACGATACAAACTGGATGTTTTTATTATTATTTTTATTTGTACTTTGGGCAAAGGGAAGTCATAAGTGTCAGGAGTAGACATGAAAGAACTGGGAAGTGAGGATCCTCAAGGTGCAGTATATGACATTCAGAGAATAATTTAAAATGATAGGAAAAGGATAATGACTCCAATTAGGTTTGATTTAACTAGCTCACTCTGTATGTGTGTGTGTGTGTGTGTGTGTGTGTGTGTGTGCAGGAGCATATGTGTACATGTTTGTAGCTGTATTATAGACATGCACTGCTGTAATGCAAACTGCTGGAGTATCTTATACAGAAGGTCTCTTGAAATTATTCTTTTCACACATCAGTATTATGCTTAAAAGAGAACAATCCCTTCATCTCTCTTTACTCTCTCAATCCACCTTCCCTTCTCTGTTTCTGTGAACTGTACTGCTTATTATATGTCACACACGTGGGGTTGTTCAGTGTCTGTCCTTCTCTTATACAGTTAAATCATGGACTCTGTCCGTGTTGTAAATGAAAAAGTTATGCTTCTTGTATGACAATGCCATATTTTTATTCATCAGTTCACCTGTAATTGTGTTTCTGTGTTGTCTGATTTTTTAAAATAACTTTGCAATGAATATAGGGATGTGGATATCCTAGAGAAACATACAAATGACCACCAGGTATATAGACATGGTTTGATGACTAATCATCCTGATGATAGGTCAAAACTTCAATGGAACTTAACTTTATACATGTTATAATGTCTGTCTTCTTTTTCATGGCCTTTAAGAAATTATTATTGTTGCATATATACATGACTTGCTGAGAATGTTTAGTGCTGCTTGTTAGTACATAATTTCAGGGTTGACTATCTCATATTGAATAGCAAAATAGGGGGTTTATCACATCAAGGACTAAATCTCCCTTCCTCAGCAGTCACTAGTTACCATTAGTTCTTTTCTTAGGAGTGGGGCCCATCAGATTTCCCCCTTCCAATTTAGCATGTCCATTTGCTGTTAGCATAGCTTAGATCTTGTTTAGGCATGATGGCTGTTCGGTTTTTTTTTTTTTAAAGGTAGAATAAGAATGGAGAGGGGTAAGGAGGCATTTAATGGGAGCCATTCTACACGATTGTTTAGGATGTGAGCTTTCCTGCTATGGAACACATGGAAACAATGTGCATTATTGGGTAAAAGGTTATGAATCTTTAAAATAAACCTATCATACAATTTACCAATCCCAATTTTGGTTAAAATAAATAGCTTTATTACACCATGAGTACTTAATGGAAATGGCCCTTTGATCACCTTTCTTCATGGTTTAGTTACACTTTTTAAAACTAAAGTTATTGTGAAATAACTAAAGGAATAGAAAAACAAATCTTGGTTACCAAAAAAATACAAACAAATGAACTGAAAAGGGATGTTTTCTTCTATCCAAGAAAACACATCTCTGTACAGAAAACAATTCCTAGGATGAATAAAGACAACAGAAGTTCAGCAGAAGTCTGGTCAGGAGGCACAGAGAACTTGCACACTGACTCCCAGATATTTCCAACCTTGAATAGCTTCTGTAATTTACCGAAGGAGGTGTGCAGTGTTAGAATGTTTCTAGATTTTTCAACGAAGGTTAGAGAACTACAGATTTTGAATAGAATTTAAGTTTCTTCAGAGTAAAAACAGAATGGAAATAGTTATAATGCTTATAAAATACTGAACTTATAACTCATAAATTCTCATTTTTAATTATCAAAATGTAAGAATTAATTTTAGTAATATGATTATGAACATTATTGTATGATTTTGGGAAAATGGTTATTCTGAATTTTGACACTTAATATACTTGTTATTAAACACTATAGTACATTTACTTTTAGTTGTACAAAGGTTAAATGAATTAAAAATCTGAATATAGAAAAAGAAAATCAGAAATCATAAACACTGCATGGCCATTTCCATCAGAAGATATATGGTTATTTTGACCAAAATATTTTTAGGGTAGCACAGGACTTTCCCTAAAACTATTGGTATTTGATACAATATCTAACAATTCGTGGGTTCTTATTGAAAATAATTCTTAGAAGATAACAAATGCTCAGTAGTTCTCAGATCCTATTGTTTTTCATATCAGATATTATGTCAAGAAAATTGCATGTGTTAATTAAACTTTTATGCCAAAGTTGTAAGGGTAAACACTATTATAACTTTCATTTCTCAAAAGACAACACTCCTGCTCAGCCTCACACGTCAGGATCTGAATGTACTCTAGGGCTGTTAGCAACCATAGGTCAGATCCAAGCGACAAAAGCCAAAGACAAATATATTCCCCTTGTGGACAACATACAAGGAAAGCTTACACAGGGTAGTTGTGAGGTGTTTCTCAAAACGTGTTAATGTATTTATTCACCTAAAAAAGAACCACCATTCTCAATAGAACTTAGTCTTTGATTGATTTAGTCTGCCATCAAAAATATATTTCTAAACTTTATTAGTTGAATGAGTACAGCATACCCTATGTAGTATAAAATTCCATTTTTTGGAAGATAAAATGAATGCTATTAAATGATGAAAATTACTACAAAACATTTTATTTTGTCTTATGAGATGCACAACAGCATCTGTATACTTTCACCCCTAATCACATTTAGTCTCAGAACAAAGTGTGGTTGCAAGCCACTGCAGGCTAAACAATACTCAAGTCAGTGTTTTTAACCTGACAATTAAAAACATCATTTCCAGTTGTCTGGTGTGTGGTATGATATTTTACTAACAAACCAAAGACTCCCTTCATTGATGTTTTTTACTTTCTATTAGGTGTGAATGTTGGTATCATGTTCAAGTATGTGTATGTGTGTATGTGTGTGTGTGTGTGTGTGTGTGTGTATGTGTGTTTGTCCATGAGTATGCATGTGCTCATATATACACATACTCATATGTCAGAGGTCAACATGAGATGTCTCCTCTGCCATGTTCCATATTAATTTTTCAAACAAGTTCTCTCACTGCATCTTCCTGTCTCTTCCTAGTGCAGGATTTGAGGCATGTTTGCAATGCTCAGCTTTTACAAGGATCTTCACATTAAAAGTCCTTAGATGTTCTTCCTTACTTACTGAAATATCACGAAACTTCAGGTTGACTCCCATCACTCCTTTGTGATCTATTGATCTGTGGGCTCTCAATCACATTTGTTTACTTTCTCTTATAGCATCATATACTGGGAGATAAAAGAATTTCTTCTGGGAAGGTCAATGTTACTTGTACTCATGCGATTGGCCCACTGTCCTCTAAGCAATATCATGCAGATCAAGATAATTTATCTTAGAGTTTCAGCTGCTTGTAATTAAAAAAAAAAAAGCAAAGAAAAAATCTATCATACCTACTCCATAGCAATGTTTGGATAACTAATATGAAGAAAAAAATCTTTATTTTTAATCTTTTTAAAAAGCCCTTTGAGATTAATGTAATTACATTCTAATTTCTTTTCCTCCTCTTAAGCCCTGAAATATACACCTCCTTCTTCTCTTTCAAATTCATAGCTTCCTTTTTTTAGTAACTACTGTAATATTCATATATTCATAAGCAAATATATCCTTAAATATAATGTGTTCAGTCTATGTAATGCCCATATAATGTTACTTCTGTATGTAAAGATGAAAAGAGACATAAAAAAAAAAAAAACAAAAAAGATAAAAAAACAGCCAACTGGCTGGACCTCAGCAGTGTCCAAATACCTCTTATTATATAAGACTTAGTCCAAGAAAAGCTCCCAAGGCATCAACCTAGACAAAATACAAGGGGCAACTAAGGAATCAGAGAGTAAAGAAAAATAGCCTTCCCTAGGAAAAAGCATACAAATTTAATTATCCAATACCAAGTGATCAGCCCTGAGAAAACAATTTTACAATAAGTAAAGGGCCCAAAGTGAGGATCACCCAATCCTACTTGGAAGGGAGAAGAAAGCAACCATGGGAAGGGGAAAGCAGAGGGAGGGAGGGACCTGCATGGGAGAAGGGACAGGGAGGGAAAAAGGGGGAACATGAATAGTTATTGGGGAAGAAAACAGGAGCGAAGCCCCGAGGGCCAGCAGAAAGAATGGAAACAGGCAACCTCGAGAGGTAGGGGTTGGGAGGACCCTCTAAAATGTACCAGAGACCTGAGAGGTGAGAGACACTCAGGACTCAAAGAGAGGGACCTTGGATGAAATGTTGAAAAGTGAGGAGAGGGAACTTGTAGAGTCCACCTCCAGGAGAAAGACAGGGCATTAAGTGGAGGGATGGTGTTGCCATCCCACAGTCACAAACTCAAACCCAGAATTGTTCCTGTATAAAAGAACTTCAGGGACAAAAATGGAGAATACCCTGAGGGAAAGGAGGTCCAGTGTCAGGCCCAAATTGGTATACATCTCAAGGGGAGGCCCCAAGGCCTGACTCTATTACTGATATTATGGTGTGTTTACAGACAGAAGCCTAGCATGCCTGCCTTCGGAGAGACCCAACAAGCAGCTGACTAAGACAGTTGCAGATACTTACAACATGTGGACAGAAGCCAGATACCCCTGAGGTTGAATTAGGGAAAGGCTAATAGAGGTTTTGGAGGAGGGTGACCCTGTAGAAAGACCAGCAGTCTCAACTAACCTAGATCCCTGAGATCTCAGACACTGAGCCGCCAACCAAACAACATACACTAGTTGGTACAAGGCCCCTTAGACATATGCAGCAGAGGACAGTCTGGTCTGGCCTCACTGAGAGAAACACCTAATCCTTGAGAGATTTGAGGTCCCAAGAAGTGGGGAGGCCTGACAGAGTGGAGGGGATATCCTTTTGGAGACAGTGGGGGTGGGGGAATGGGATGAGGATCTGTTGGAGGGCAGACTGGGAGGGGGATAGTAAAAAAAGATTAAAGATAATTTAAACAACAACAAAAAGTCATCATACACCAATATTACAAAAAAAGCAAAGAAAATTGTGAAGACTTGATACACTATGCTTTTAATTGCCCTTACTAGACTCACCAATGGATTCACTATCATCTGTTCAAAACATGATGTGGCTTATTGTACATCAAAAAATCACACTTTAAGAATTTTGACCGTGTAAGTATATCTTTGGCAGAAAGTAGCACACAGGTTCTGTTAGCATTTCTGTTAACAGAAAGGTTGGAGATTTGAGCCTACCCACCAAAAACCGCTTCTGACTAGGATGGACAGTGGTTCAGCAGTTAAGGCTGCACATTTCACTTCCAAAGGACCCCAATTTTGTTCTTAGCACCTACATCAGTTGCCTCACAACAATCAGTAACTTCACCTCCAGTGTGTCTGACAACCTATTCTCATGGCTTGTGTGCATGTACACACACACACACACACACACACACACACAAATAAAAAAAAGTATATTACCTTTTCTGTTCCAACAAGCTCCCAGCTCTAGAACAATATCACATACAATGTTGGTGTTAGGTTAGGAACTATAACTGCTCAGCCAACATGGAAGGATAGTTAATAATAAATGTGATAATTTTCTTTACATATCAAATAATGTAAGTTTCCGAGAGAGAGAGAGAGAGAGAGAGAGAGAGAGAGAGAGAGAGAGAGAGAGAGAGAAATTCAATTCTTTGCAGACATGACTATAATATCTAGCACAGACTTTAGTATAAAGCTGGCCTTGAACATTCAAATGTTGAAATAGACCAATACCATTCAAATCACTGAAGCAACAAGACACTCTGAATGATACAATTTCTTTATTAATGTTCTATGTAATCTTGGATTTTTAAGTAGAATAACTATCCACGCAATTGAATCAGTCTATACTGAACAGGGATTGTGTACTTAATGGTGCCTTCTTTAGCTCCTAAGTATTTAAATGGATTCAGGCTTTACTCAGCTGAGTTGGAGCTGTGGCTAAGTTGCATGAGCCCCACTCAAGAGCCTGCTCCCAAAATAATCTCTGGTTAGAAATGAACATCAGTCCAGGTGCCCAAGGGATGTTAACAATGCCGGAATGCAGATGAGGGAATAATACCAACTGTCAGTGCAAGTTGCATTTAACGTGCTCACAAAAATTCCATCTCAAGAAGGAACATGGGGCGTTCTACCTGTTGTGGAACCAGCAGTGGCTTCTGGAATAGTGTAGAAGTCCCTAAGGCACATTATATTAATGGCAAGTGCATCATAACGTGTTTGAATTGAACCTCATTTCAATACTTGCCATCAGATCATGTTCTCTCCTCTGCCTGTATTTAAAGATGTTATGCTCTGCTCTGGAACAAGCCTTTTGTGAAACTCAGGGTACTAAGAAATGAATACTTTTTTATTTTGCCTTGTATATTTAAAATTTATAATTGGAAAATTTCTTCAGTGGACTTTGTATGTGGCATTTCCTGGATTAAGAGTCATAAAATAAATCACCAATGAATTAAGACAAACATAAAACCCTATGGTCACCGTGAAAATGGCCTAGGTCCAAAAATAACATGCTAAAAGGCAAATACTTTATACCCCTTAAACTTTCCTAAGTTTTCAACATGCTTTTTTTCTCATCTTACACTTCTTTAAGGAAAAGTCTTGTCTATATATCATGGCTAGAACTTTCTTTCCCCTTGGGTCTCCTCGTTTCCTTATTTATATGTTGATTTAAGACCTGGCTGAAGTGGACCAACTATATGACAGGTGGAACTTTTTTTAACAAACTTAACCAGGCACCAACAATGCTAAATTACCTTCACAGCATTTAGATGGAAGCCTGCTGCCCTTGTGAACAGATGAGGTGCAAACAGATTATACAAGTCTTTTATTTTTATTTTTTTACAGACTACACTTATGAGAAAAAACAAGTGTGGACATGTGTATTGGCATTCTGGGTGGTGAAGGTAAATATCACTGTTCCTAAATTTACACCTTTGCCTGAAACAGGTTGGCACATCTAGTTCTATGGCCAAAACATACTTTTCCTCACCTCTCTGCTTCCTTACTATTCTCCTTCCTTATCCAAAGTCTATTTTTCTAGGTCACATGAAAGTCCCCCTCCTAGAGACAAGCCCTCATAAAACCCTCCTGCAAATAGACCCAGGCTCTTTCTCTTTCTACTTAGAAAGCTTCTTTCATTTCATTAACATATAAAAGTCACTTCACCTAATATGTGTGTGTGTGTGTGTGTGTGTGTGTGTGTGTGTGTGTAGGCATTCTTATAATGCTACCACTGCCCCTACGGCCCTCAGCTGCAGCCTATAATCTATTGTCCTGTAGCCTATTCAAAAGTAAGTCCAGAACCTTAGAAATGAAAGCCTTCTCCTGCCTGTGTACAACTACAAATGGTATTTATTAAGTTATATTTTATTAGGAACAAATCTGCCTTGGAAGAACTTTTAACACACTACTAACTATGTTTTAATCATTCAAGTATTTAAAATTGCTTGAATGTTTACTTATTGATCACAGGTGGTAGCGAAATTAAGAAAAGGAGAGAGAAGCATCACATTTCTCAGTTCTGATAGGTGACGCTGGGTGAGCTCCGATCATTGTGGCAAGGTCCCAGTGAGCTGACCAGAGGCCACCTTTATATAGAGAGAAGATATATATATATATATATATATATATATATATATATATATATAATACTTAATACATATATAAAATAAATACTTAATCAACTGGCAAATCAAGAACCAGGTCAAGTCGGGAGAGAAGGAAAGGAAGATACTGGGAATGCAACTGGATGTGTCCAGTACATGGCTATGTTTTTGCTACTACAAGGTAGGTTACTAGGAGCAGGGATTCTCTCCTCAGTCACCATACAAGTGGTCACACAGGCCCATTGCTTAGAAGATGGTGAAACAAGGAATTTATAATTATCTGTTTTAACTCTCTCTCTCTCTCTCTCTCTCTCTCTCTCTCTCTCTCTCTCTCTCTCTCTCTNCTCTGTGTGTGTGTGTGTGTGTGTGTGTGTGTGTGTGTGTGTGAGTTTCCATGCATGTGTACACATACCAATACGGAAACTTTAAGGTTTAATTTTAAATGTTCTATTTGATACTGCACATCTTATTTCTTGAGAACCCTCTCAATGTACCTGAAGCTCACTGGTTTGGACGAGAATTCCCATGAGTCCCTGGACCCTCTTTCCCCAGCACTGAGGTTACAGTACGTGCTGCCATGCCTTATTTTTTATGAGGTCAACTGAGATCTGTGTTCAGATCAGAAAGCTTCATAGCAAGTTATCTTTCTGGCCGTTAGGCCATATTGCTACCAGCTAACTTCTTTACAAACATAAATACTTAAGACTGAAAGAGATTTTGAAAGATGTAACACTATTTTCAAACATTATCATAACATTTGCTTCCTGCCAAATGTCAAACTATCTGATAAAATTTGGGCACATCTTAGCAAAGGACTGTGGTCAAAAAGCTCTATTTGTCTAAGTTTTCACCTCTGCTGGAACAAAATTAGAATCCCAGGATTGTGATACCTACTTGCTTTAGTGACCATTTCACTGTGTCACTTTGATTTTCCACATTTGAAAAATATAGAATATATATTTCATATTTACATGGTTTCTATATTGGCTACTGCAAAGCAGAATTTCTAACTAGAACCCTTCTTGAGAGATTTGCATAATTCATACTATCTATTTTCCATACACAAAGTGAACATCCAGTTTAGAAAATGAAACTTAAAAATAACTGATCTGAATGCACACTCCGTGCTTTAATCTCCATGTGTCTGCTGATGTGGGAAAGCAGTGTGAGAGAATTATATGGTGTCTTAGATGTGTCAGCGAGAACAAGAGCCACATCCTTCCCAGCTGACCAGAGCAATCCCAGAAGCAGCAAAGCAATCTTATCTCTCCTCCCAGCCCCCCGACCCCTTGCTGGTATCTCTGACATCCAGCTATCTCCCTTGGCATCTCCCCAACAGGACCATCTGGGCTTTGTATTCATATCCTACTTGAGATGACTGTCGCTGCTCTCTGGATACTTCCGGCACAGACCCTCCTCCATTTTGTGATCCCCACCACTTTTACCTATTTTCCAAGGTCTTAAATATAGCTTAACTCCTGACCTCTGCTGAAATTAATACACTGGAATTCCAGGCCTCTGGATTTGATAACTGACGAACTCTGCTTCTTGACAAAAGGAGAATTTTAATTTGGTAATTGTAAATGTGCTTCATGTTCATGTTGTCATGTTGTTTGAGAAAATCAGATAAACCTGTGCAGAACTTCCAAGGCCAAGAACAAACTCTGCTCTGGATGCTGAGTCACTAGCAAGTATCTCAAGATGACTTTCCAGATTCTGTCTTCATACTTACAGATCTCTAATGGTGATGGTTACCCAGAAACAACATTGTGCATGCTCATGGGACCAAGCCCGAAGAAACCCCAGTGCTCATAGCCAGTAGTGTTTTGCTAGTTCATCTGTTGTCCAGGGTATTAATGATGTGGCTAAATGAAAGCTGTGAGTGTCAAACAAGGAAGCAGAAGCCATTTAAGTCATGACATTAGCAGAGGGCTAGATGGTTGGCTGGTCTGAGCACCATATGACTCTGTAAGCAGAAGCATCCTCATGGTGTTGTCAAGGACAGTAGAGGCATGAGTGGGTGGGGTTTTGTCATTTCTTTGAACCCATTCTTGATACACTTCCAAAACCACAAGAAAAAAACCTTATTGTCTGTTGCTTATTAATCAATAATTGGAAATCAAAGTTCTAGTCAGAATTCAAGAGAAGGAGGCAAGATGGCAAGATTTTGTAACAAGTATGATTCAGGAATAACTTTGGAGCTTAAAAATCTTCCTACTGGGACATGGTCATTCCAAGTGAGGACAGGACTGTCATGAACAGTTGTTCAAAAAATTTCTTCTTTTAGCTGAGATTTAATAGCAGATCTCAATCAGATGATGGTTGTTTTAAGTTTTTCCTTCATCTAAATTGACTCTCATTTATAAGCCCCTACCTTGAGCTTCAAATGGATCTCCTCTTATTGTTTCAAATCTGCCAAAAGACCCTGACTTGCCTTTAGTCTGCCTGGCAGGCAAACTTTCACAGAAGTAGGCAAAATGGCTCCCAACACATTGAATCCTGGGAGAGACCAATTTGGTTCTTGGATTAAATCAGGAATCATTTAGACTTCCTTTGGCATCCAATTTCTGTGTTCTTGGAAGTCAATATGAAATGAAGGACTTAAGGCAGGACTGAGGCAGGACTTAAAGTCTTCCCATGGAGGTCCTTTCCATACAAGCTAATGCTTCTCAATCCTTGGTGCAGTTCATAATTTTATGAATATATATAAATGTGTGTTTGTGAATACTGTTTAGCATCCTAGGGGGGAAGTTGATTGAATAATCTTGGGCCAGTTCATTCTGATACAGTGTGAAATTAAACAACTGCTCTAGGTATCCTCATTCCCCAATTTCCTGAAAAGTGTGTATTATACTAGATGCCATTGTCAAATTAATTTCCCCTACAAATTAATAATTTCTTGGAACAGTAAAGAGAAAGTTGTTAGAAATGGACTAACCTCTCAACAGAAAATTAATTAGATGAAAAGTCTAACTCCAGCTTTCCTCACTGGTAGAAAAATCTGTAAAACACAAAAGAGGGAGAAGTACTGAGCAGAATTAGAAAATCCAACAGAAATACTGAATAGTGTCCCAAACCACTCATTCTTAGGTCAAAAGATAAGAACTATCTCTTACTGAGGCCATATCTGTATTATTATATCATTGACTTTAGAAATATCCAGTGGATGTTATTTAGTCATGTGTCCTTAAAAAGATAACAATATCTATTTCTTCTGTTTAGTACTCAAGAATCATCATATGTCACTGATATTATTGATTTTTGAATACATTTAAAGAGTTTTAGTTTTTAACTGTGAGGTGTCAAAACTCTGAAATAAAATTCATTTACTGACTTGTAATGATAAACTTATGCTGGCCCATCTGTGACCTAGCCTATGTCTTTGTGAATATTTTTTCAAGTGGGAAATATACACAATTTTTTATGACAAGAGAAGGGAAATTTTGTATGCATAACTTCAGGTTTTAAGTTTTTATCTGCTTTATATTGGTGAACATAAAGTTCAAATTTTCACTCAACCAACTGTTGAGTGAAATTTATCTGGACTCTTTCATGCATGAACTAGGATATATGCTTCTAGAATAGCTCCATTGGAATGAATAGTTCCTAGATGACATGTGGCCTTCTGAGTGTGAAAGCTTTCCAGGGACTTAAAAATATGTTGTAGCAGCTGCTTTCAAATATATTGTCATGTGCTTCAGATGTTAGAGCCAGCTTAATAACACTGAACATGTTTTAGAGTCAGACCGTGAGGAGAACACAGCTTTATCTGTTCAGATAAAGCTAAATTATCACTAACAAACTCCAAAACTGTATTCCCTGCTTACAATGGTTTAATGACTAATAATTATTCTCTATGTGACATATGTATTGCTTATTTTGTGAAAACTGCTTATTTATTCATATTGTATTATTTACAAGGATTCACAAATGTTGTCTGATTCATTAAAGGGAATTAAAGTAAAAAGTTATCAGTCATTCTTACAAAGAGAAGGATAATTTCACAGAACACGGAGTCCCGTGCGGGATTAGAGTTGTCAAAACCTACGTTATTTAGGGTTCTTAAAATATTCAAACTCTCTTTTAACCCACTTACCAGAGGTAGGAGGAAAGGAAGATTAACAGGAAAAGGGTGTTGTGGACCTATTTAGAAGTAATTCTTTGGGATGACCCCACTTTTTGTTGTCTGAATTCCAGTAGTTCAGTTCAATATCAAACACCACACAAGAATCAGTAGCAGAAGTTCGATCCAGCAGAAACAACAAGATTCAGCCAAACCTGCACTGAGTCAGCTGAAGTGGCAGAAACAGCTGGAATACCATGAGAAGTCCTTTGATGTGTATATCTCTATGAAGGGAGGACCAATGAAGACTAGCAAAGGCCAGAAAAGTGTTGTACTGCAGGGTAACAATGCAAGATAATCCTCTGTCTGTGGGGTTCCATTTATGTTCTTTCTCTCAAGTGTCTATTTTCAGCAAAATGTCACATACTCTCTCATAAGACAGCTTCCCAAAACATCATGTGACACAACTCTGTTGGTAAAGAAATCAGAAATTTCTACCTCAGTTCCCTCATCTAATTCTTCTCAGACTCATCCTTTCTTTGTCAAAACGACAGGAAGTTCCTCTTTTTGTTTCAACACGAATATAACTCTCTTACTTCATTCCATTGTACTTTTCTCACCTGTTGTTTAACTGCAGAGACAAAGGCTTTACTATGCAGCCTCTGTTGTGCATTTCATTGCAAGACTATCAACAAATGTGTCTTCTTGGTTTCTTTTAAAAAGCAAATTTTAGCTGCCACTTTCTATGTTATATTTCTTGAATTCAATGCTGTTGTTCATTGCCAAATTCTGATCTCTTGAAGGTGAAGTTTGTCTACCTTTGCATGGTAAACTCATTCTTAAATATCCTAAAAAATCAATATATAACATAATTTGATATTTTTATGTGGCTAATGATTCACAAAGCAATTTACCTCAGTGGTTCTGGTTCCCTTCTGCCTACATTTCTGAATGTATTCTTCTAAAGATTGTGTTTTGGAGAACTAATATCCAAAATAATGTTAATGGTTTGGGGAGTTGGGCCTTTGAGAATGGTCCTCTTGATGGCCCTGGTGAGTTGTCAAGGGAAGAGAAGTAGCTGAGGCTAGAACACTTCTCTATCTCCCAAAGTGACATCTGTGACTACATTGAGATACAGTTAGTAAACCCTGCCAGCGCCATGAGATGGTCCCAGCCTAACTAAATCTCTATTCTTTTTTTTTTTTTCCTTCTGGTTTTTCAAGACAGGGTTTCTCTGTGTAGTCCTGGCTGTCCTGGAACTCACTCTGTAGACCAGGCTGGCCTCGAACTCAGAAATCCACCTTCCTCTGCCTCCCAAGTGCTGGTATTAAAGGCATTCGCCACCACTGCCCAGCTTCTATTCTTCCAACCAATACTATGAAAACAATAAGAACTCACCTGAGATTGTCTTTTGGCAATGCAATCAAGTTGAACTGGAGCTTTATCATCTGATGAATGGATAAACACCTAAGCACCCACTTCCAGTACATTAACTCACATGCCTGGTAGTATGGTGGTGGCTATGGGCAAGATACCAAAGATACTCACCATGAAAACATTCTCCAAAGCTTTTTATAAGTCCTCATGGTACAGTAGCTTTGCCTATAGTAAGTAATATGGGGCAGAGAAAGGTAGAAACCACATGTGTTTTACAACCTAGCATGGAAGTTTTAAGGCATATTTTTTTTATTTTGGAAATAACCATAGTTCTGTATGTGTCTGCTGCTCTTAACACTACAGGGAAGTATGCAAATACGTGAGTACCAGGAAGTAAGTGAAGCAGTGGACAACTTACAGGCAAGCTACCATAATATACTTTTTCTTGCTCCTATAAGAGTTTGAGTCAGACACTGTAATGTGTGCTTTCACCAATGGACCAAGAAATCCACTGCTTTATTAAAGAACATCTGAATGGTACAAAACAGTCTTTGCAAATAGTTTAGTAGCATCTTTGGAAGACATACACATATATGGAAGGCTTTCTATAGAATATTGATTTCTGTGTTCATACAGGACATAAAATAGTATAAATTCTGACAAGATGCTTCCTACAACATAGTGGACTTTCCATGAATCTGTTTTACTCATTTAGAAAGACAGGCAGACTTTCACTAAAAGTAGAATTTGCAGTACCATCAGTTTCATCAATACATAGATTAGAATTCTTCTTTTATTTTCTATCAATTATAGTAAGTCTATGTTCTTAATATAAAAATTCCTTAACTTTTGAAACATTAGACTAACCTAGATGTGTATGTTCTGGATAGACAAGTGAAGAGCACATGTTTTATTTCTATAATTTCTATCTCTATCAGTTCTATCTATACATTTTAGTGATATAGAGTTGAACTCAGAAGTTATATAATTACATGTGTGCTTCATGAAGATTTGGTTCATGTCCTTATGGAAGAAAAAGGAAGGGATTCAGAGCAGAAAAAAAATATCTGTGGTGAAATACTAAGACAGTTCCCTTCAACTTAGGGACAGAATAAGAATGGCTGCTATCATTCCTTCTGTGCAAATTTTACTAAAATACTATCAACATGACCAGACAAAACAAAAAAGTGGCATACATGTTTTATTTCTATAGCTTCTATTTCGATCAGTTCTATCTATATATTTTAGTGATAAACAGTTGAACTCAGAAGTTATATAATTACAAATAGTATCTCAAATATCATATGCTATGTGTAAATCTAGTATGATAAGACATCTAGTCTAAAAACTAAAATTAAGGACTGAAATGAAGACAAATACAATACTTTAAATAATATTTTCAACTTGATCTATAAATTGTGAAATCCAAACCACTAATCCAGCAGTTATTTTTATCCAAACTGACAGGTGTGAAGAACCAAGAATAGCCATGTAGCCATCTTGAAAGGGGGACAAAACTTGTAAACTTACACTACCAGATAGAAAGCATGTCACAAGACTGTGGTTATTAAGATAGTGAAGGTATGGGGTTGGTACAGTGAGTATGATTGGGCTTGTAAAGAAAAGACAGACCAAAACCAGATCTCAGATGTTTGTCATCTAATATTTTATAAAGATAACATTTTTAGTACCATGAAGAAGAATGGTTATTTCAAAAGTGGCAAAAATCTGGATCTCATCTTGATACCTTACACAAATATAAATTACATAGATAAAATGTAAACTGTTAGGGCTTTTAGATGTTTTTAGAAGAAACATTTTTAATATAATAAATAAACCAAAATCCATAAGTGAAATTTAGACTGTCCTAAATACAATCTTTGTTTCCACTATTAAACTCATAAACTCAAAAAGCAAGACAAACACTCATTAAAATCCATTTCAATAGGTACATAAAACTATAGAAACCTCTTATACTCACAATATGCCTTTCAACTACACAGTACTGTAAATACAAGAAATAAAAGAAAAATGCAAAGGAAGAAAGTGTCAAACATCTGAAAATAATCTACTGGTGATCAAGGAAAATATGTTATATGACACAGATTTTTTAAATGACTAAAATGATTGAAAGCCCCATGTCTGGGCAAGAATGTGAAGCAATGAGACTGCCAGATCTACTAGCTGGAGCTGGTTTGCTGGCAGTCTGTCCTAAGGCTGACAAATTCATATCCATGACTTTTCGCTATCACTACCAGGGATATAGCTAACTGATAGAACTACATATGTTTACCAAAAGATTTATACTTAATGTCAATGGCTGCATTACTCATAAAAGCCACAAAGTAAAAATTGCTGATGTGCACTTATCAGTAACATAGCCAACGAACCATCATGATATAATGTTACATTCCCGTTATGAAATTCTAAAGAGAAATGAGAGTGAGCTGCACATAAGTATTCTCTCAACCACGTAACTTGATAATACACGCAGGTGAGTCATGTGCTCTGACATAGTCAATGTCATCTCCTCTTTCTAACTTCACAGTTAGACATGACAAATTGGCACCATGAAATCTGGCATGATGGTACACTTGTGCAGCCAGAGAAACAAAACTGCTATAACGCAGAGATTCTTTTCTCTGTGCCTTCTCCCTTCCAGAAACTTGGTTTAGTCACTCACTCATCACGGGATGCATTTTCTAACATATGTTGCAAGAGTAAAAGTATCGCCAGGTAAGTACATGCTGTGCAGATCCAATAATATAAATTATTAGTGCAGTATTCACAGGGAGACAGATGGCTGGGAGGCAATGTAAGGGGCTTCTGGAAAACTGAGCTTACTTTCAGTGTGCCCTGAGATCTAACTGAAATGGCAATAATTCTACTTGTAGTTAATATGCCCTTTTGATGTACATTCAATGGTATCCATGCAGGTTTGTGGGAGATTAGTCTCTTAAACGCCTAATATTTCATTTCTGATGTGATGTCCTTATTTATAAGTCAGAAAAATTTCTCTAACCTCAAAATAGATATTATTAGCTTTGAGACACTTGTGAACATGGGCAATATTGCCATTATGGCAAGCCAAAGAAGCCATAAATAATGTTACTAAATATCCGTAACTATGTTCCAATAAAAAACTATTTACAAAGTTAAGTGGCTCCCTAGGTTGTATTTTCAGTCTCAGTTATCTAACTAACCCCTGTGATAGTTAATTTTTATACATATTGGTATAGACTGATGAGAGAATATCCTTATGGTGGTATAATCCAACTCTGTTTTTTATCATAGAGAAAGACTAGAGATGTCAAATAGAATCAGTCTACTGCTCAGGTCATGACTACCTGTGGGCAGACACTGGATATCTCATATGGAAGCCTCTCCAAATGACTATAGGCTCCAATTGCACTCTCCAAATTATCTATATCATCCATCACCAGTAGTAAATACACACATTATAAGAAAAGACTTAATTGTGTTCATCATGTCTTAACATTTTCTGGCAATAGGTAAAAATGTAAATCACAGAATGGTATATCTCAGATTATAGTATTTTATCCCTTGTATCCAAAATGGAGAAATTGGTATCATATCTGCTTTCTATTTAAAATAGCTAGAAATAGAAGTCTAGTTCCCAGAGAGACTGTGTAGCTATCCCTTCCCAGAAGATATTTATGTTCATAATTACAAAAAGAATATTACAACCCTTGCAGGGCAGTGAAGAAAGGGAAATTACAGCAGCTATAAGTTTAACTATGCCAACAGAGAAGAAAGCTGTATCACAGGATCGATTCAAGCAGATGTCACAATGGCCATTGTGGTAGATACCAGAAGTATTGAATCCTAGTGGGATATGTGATAGCGCAGAAAGAAGTTGTATACATGCTTTGTAAAAGATAGTGTAAGAAAATGCAAATCACATCAGAAGAGGAAAAAGCTGTTAGTTACATCATACTTAAAGCACTCAATGCAGAGCTCCCATGAAGAAACCTAATATAAAGCAAGAGAGAGCAAATATTCAAATGGATTCATTACAAAACCATTTCAGAAAGTAAAAGTAGACTCTGCCATTCCCATACTCATTTTAATATGGTGGGAAGCAGACTTCAGAAGTTGCCTGGTCATTACAACAGAAGTGGAGTCATGTCATAAATATACTGCCACACTACAAAATCCAGTTTTACTTTCCATACATGTAGAATCACAGAAAATCAAAGGTGTGTAGATAAGCATGATCACACAGCAAGAACCACAGTAAAATAAATATTGGGGTGAAGACTACCTCAGTTTCTAGTCATCTATGGAGGGAAATGCTTCCAGCCCTTTTCTTAGGAATTACATCTGAGTGTCTCTCGTATGAACTATGTGCTCAGTATGGGGGCACCAACACAATTGTCCCTAATTGCTGTCCCAACAGTGAGGGAAACATTCTATTATTTGCCTCTATCCACTCTGATCTTCCTCAACTATTCCTCCTGTCTAGATGCCAAGGGTTAAAATTTAAATTGCCAATGTCTTTAAAAATTACTATTATATAATTAACTACATATTCCCTTTAGAAAATCACTATAGGAGTTATGTTTCAATTTATCTATCTATCTATCTATCTATCTATCCATTTATTTATTTTAAACTGCAGATTTTATTCCTCTCCCAGTCCACCCTCCGACTGCTCCACACGCCATATCTCTTCCCCACCCCTGCGTCACGACAAGGATGCCCCCATCCCCCACCCCCGACCCAACCAGACCTCTAAACTTCCTAGGGCCTCCATTCTCTTGAGGATTAGGTACATCTTCTCTGACTAAACCCAGACATGGCAGTCCTCTGCTGCATATGTGTTAGGGGCCTCATATCAGCTGGTTTATGCTGTCTGGTTGGTGGTCTAGTGTCTTAGAGAGCTCAGGGGTCTAGGTTAATTGAGACTGCTAATCCTCCCACAGGATTGCCCTCCTCAGATTCTTCCAGCCTTCTCCTAATTCAACCACAGGGGTCAGCAGCTTCTGTCCATTGGTTGCCTGCAAATATTTGCATCTGACACTTTCAGCTGGGTCTTCGGGAGGGCAATCATGATAGGTCCCTTTTTGTGAGCATTTCATAACCTCAGTAATAGCGTCAGGTCTTGGGCCTACCCTTGAGCTTGATCCCACTTTGGGCCTGTTGTTGGAGCTTCTTTTTCTTAGGCTCCTCTACATTTCCATCTTTGCTGTTCTTCCAGACAGGAACAATTCTGGGTCAGAGTTTTGACTGTAGGATGACAGATCCATCCCTCTCTTGAAACCGTTTTTCTGCTGGAGGAAGCCTCTACAAGTTCCTTCTCCCCAATGTAGGGCATTTCATCTAAAGTCCCTCCTTTTGAGTCATGAGTGTCTCTCACCTCCCAGGACTCTGGTACATTCTGGAGGGTCCCCCCAACCTCCTACTTCCTGTGGTTGCCTGTTTCCATTCTTTCTGCTGGCCCTCAGGGCTTCAGTCCTTCCCCCCCCCCACCCAATACCAGATCATGCTCCCCTCTCTCCACCATCCCCTTCCCCTCCCAAGTCCCTCCCCCTCTGCTTGTAGTTGCTTTTGTCTCCCTCCCAAGTGGGACTGAGGCATCCTCACTCGGGCCCTTCAGCTTGTTAAACTTTTTGAATTCTGTGGACTGTATCTTGGGTATTCTGTAATTATTTTGGGGGTGGTGTGGGGTGAGGCTAGTATTACTAGTAAGTACATACCATGAATGTCCTTTTGGGTTTGAGTTACCTCATTCAGGATGACATTTTCTCATTCCATCCATTTGTTTGCAAAACTCAGGATCAGAGAAATGCAAATCAAAGTAACCCTGAGATTCCACCTTACACCAATCAGAATGGCTAAGATCAAAACCTTAGGTGACAGCAGATATTGGAGAGGATGTGGAGAAAGAGGAACAGTTCTCCATTGCTGGTGGGATTGCAAGCAGGTACAATCACTCTGGAAATTAATCTGGAAGTTCCTCAGAAAACTGGAAATAGATCTACCTGAAAACCCAGCAATAACCCTCTTGGGAAAGATGTCCCACCATGACACAGGGACACATTTTCATAGCAGCCTTGTTTGTGATAGCCAGAAGCTGGAAACAAACCAGATGTCCCATGATAGAAGAATGGATGCAGAAAATGTGGTTCATATACATAATGGAATGCTACTTTGCTATTAAGAATGAAGACATCCTGAGTTTTGCAGGCAAAGAGACTATGCTTCAGTTTTTGTTGGTTTTGCACTCTACTCTATAAGGTAGAATTTGGGTTCTGAAAGCAGAGAATTAATGAGGCCTTGAAAGATACACGAAGAATCAGCTGATCTCAGGAGCATCTCCTAGGTTCTAGAACTGTCTAAACTTTTTGTCTGCAACACAGTGTAAGGCAGCTGCCAGCCAGTGCCTGTTCTGCTATCTCCATGCTTGATGTCTCTACGACTATTCTTAGCTCATTTGCCTTGCTCTATGAACCCAGTCTCCCTTCACTTCTTGTGTGTGGTGGCTCTCTCTCTCTCTCTCTCTCTCTCTCTCTCTCTCTCTCTCTCTCTCTNTNTGTGTGTGTGTGTGTGTGTGTGTGTGTGTGTGTGTGTGTGTGAATATGAGTAGATGCCAGTAGACATAGAGCCTCTGGGTCATGCTGTGATTCTGTAGCTCAAGCAATTGTTCCAACTGGCTGACCATTGAACCTGAGGGAACTATGTCCCTGTCCTTATCCACTCTGAATACTGAGTTTGCATATTCAAGCCAACATAACCATTGTTATGTGAGTGCTGCAGATCAAAACTGCTTGTGAACTGAACCACCCCCAGTCTCCTCCTACTAGCTTCTGTTGAATCTTGTGTGTGTATTGTTTTCTTATCTTTGGCTTCTATTTCTTTCTTCTACTTACAAGGCTGCAGAGGGAAGGGAGACAGGAAAGGAAACTCTGGATAATTATTTTGACCAGCACTGCTGTTGGCTGGTACTGGTTTCCTCTTTTCACAGCAGCTGTTGAGAGCCTCTTTTGCACATTTTCTTCTTCCTGACTCTTCTGCTGGCCAGTCTGAATATAGCCCCTTATTCACGAAGGAAACTAACTTGGCTTCCTTTTTGTCAGTCAACCTCATATTCTTCCTGCACAGATGTCCTGCCCTCCAGCCAAGGACTTCATGAGCATTAACCATTTGAAGGCGGACCCAGGCTAAACCTTTCTAACACAAGGTACACATCTGGTTTTGAAGGATCTAAGCTATTTGATCATCTCTCAGTGGGAGTATGGGCTTTTCTCCCAACAACCTTCTGTACTTTCTTGCCTGTTCAGGCTACTACTTAAAAATGTTTAAGACATTAAACATGTGTCTTCTAAACATCATGGGAAAACTCAGACTGAGGTTAGCCATTTCGTTATTAATATCAGCATTTAGTGTTTGGGCCTGAGAAGGACTGGAGAACCAAGCACAGAACATCGTACATGTTAAGTGCACTATCTATAACTGAGACATGACCACAGACTTTGTATGTTTTTATTTTGAAACTATCCAAAACCCACCTGGTTCAAAATGACTTACATGTATACTGCAGTCATTTCACTGTGGGTGTTATCTACCAGTGACTGAGAAAACCTTTTCTGAGTGTGTGGTCTGGGAAAGACTTTTGCCAGGAGGAAAAACTGGTTGGTTCTTTCTGAATACTAATGCATCACTCACCTACCACGTAATATTCCATCTGATTGTGGAGTCCTCTATTCATTGGACTGTCAGTTCTGAAAACAAAGACTTTATCTGACTGTGGGACCAGTGAGCTGTGGGACAAGGAGCAGGTCCAGAGCAAGAGTGAGGTTGAGGATTGTCCAAACCCTTGAAATCTCATCCTGAGATCAGAGTAGCACTGCATGCCTGCATGTTTTGACACAGAAAGCCCTGTGCCCTAAACCTTGTCTCATCAGAGGAAGTCAAGTATCCCATAGCAAGGTTAAACTTCCTTTCCCTTTGTAAGATTATGGCAAGTAGCACCTGGAATTCCTCCTCAGGCAAATGAGGCATCCCCAGAATCATGGCCCCAGTCAATGATGTGCACTCACCTCTATAGCCCCTACTCACCCCACAAAGGTATAAATAGCTATTGTTTCCCAGCAATAACCTGAACCAGTTCTCTGAAGTTGTGGCCAGTAGGTGTGTATTCTTTACCCATGCACACACCTCACCATTGACCAAGATCCTGCCTGCACCCTGCAGCCTGCCTAAACATACTTCCCTCCAGGCCACCCCAGGGAGAAGCAGACACAGGGCAGCATCTGACCATTTCTTTACCATTTCCAACAATATTGCATATCCATCAAGAGAAGGGATATCATCTCTAAAACAGCAAAACTACTCAGGGTACTCTAAAGTGAATAAGTAGCATATCTTTGGCACTGGAAATTCACCAGGAGGGAGCCAGTTATGGAGAAAAAGTGGATCATGAGAAAAGGTTGACAAAGTGATCTAACACTCTAGGGAGAATAAATATGGGTTAACAAAGTACATAAATGGGTGAATGGCCCAAATATTTGCTCACTGTAATTTTTCCATTAGGTAATGATATTACATTTCTTGGGAGATATGAAAAAAGTCAATTCACTCCAGATAGAACACCAATGAGAAACAAGAACAGTTATATCTTAGTGAACCAGTACATTTCTCAGAGTTACTCACAGAACTATAGCTGAGGTGAGGTGTTACTTACAGGATTATAGGTGATTAATAGGCAGTTGCGGTATCAATAAATTCAACCTAGAATGGGTATCAGCACACAATGGCCACCTCCCTGAGCTTCCCATACAACTTATAGTACTTCTAATAGAAAACAGTGTTATCTCCCCAAGTCATTGCTTACTATTTTTATAACCTTGGAGAGAGCCTGTGTAAGTGTGAGTTCCCTAAACATGATAAGTTCTGTTATATCCTTGTATTCTGAACCTTTCTCTGCTCAGAAAGCAACATTTCAGTTTAGATGACACCTGTAGTTTTTCATGAGGCTAATGATTCATTGGCTAGAGGATCTCTAACACCTACATATACCCATGAGTTTGATGTATATTTTAGGAGCATTAATCAAAGACAGAATTTTATATATATATAACTATATATATATATAACTATATATATATAGTTATATATATATATAGTTTTATATATATATATAGTTATATATAGAGAGAGTTATATATGTAGATATATATATATATATATATATATATATATATATATATATAGTTTTATATAGCTATATATAGTTATAGTTACAGGCATCTCTTCTAACCAGACAAGACTTCCAGTGTAGAATTGGGACAAGAACACAAGCACAAAACCTTCTATCTACAATAGGCACGGATTACAGGATGTGCTGGGGTAAAAGTGGCACAGAGTTGTGGGAGTGGCCAACCAATAACTTTTCTAGCTTGAGACCCATACATGAGAAGGAACCCACTTCTGACACTAGCTAGAGAGCCAGAAGCTGGAGGCAAAATAGCCTAGAGTTCCATAATAGAACCAAACATAGTTGGCAAAATTTAGTCAATAAAATGATTCATCATCATCATTATAATAATAATAATAACAATAATAATCTGTTATACCCACAGATTGGTGCTTAGTCCAACAGTCATCAGAGAGTCTTTTCCCAACAACTGATGGTAACACATGCATAGGCAAACATGAGGTGGATGCTTGGGAAATCTGAGGAAGAAGGATTGTAGAAACCAGAAGCATCAAGGATACAACAACAACAACAACAAAAATAAATCACATAATCAACTTAAACTGAGGCCATGGGAGCTTAGAGACACTGAAGAACCAACCAGGGAGCCTATGTGGGACTGATCAAGGCCCTCTGTTACAATTGTGTAGCTTGGTTTGCAAGCAGGATTCCTAACAATGAGAGCATGAGTTGTCTCTGATTCTGTTGCCTGCCTTTGGAGTCATTTTCCTCCTACTTGGTGGCTTCCTTGTAGCCTTAATAGGAGAGGAGGTACATAGCCTTACTGAAAATTGATATACCAAGGCTGGTTAATATTCATGGGAGACTTGCCCTTTGTTGAAGAAAAATGGGGAGGAGTGGTTGGGGCTAGGGACAGGACTGAGAGGAGAGCAGAGAGAGGGAGCTGCAAATAAATAAATAAATAACAAATAAATAAATACATTTACTTAAAAGGAGGGAAGAGGACTGGTGGTTAAACAGCATAGCAAGACATCAGTATTGCCCTCTGAGGGAGAAAGAATGCTTAAAACTTGCCACTCTCCCAATCCAGTGTGGCCAACCCCTGAAGCCAAGGTCTCCCATACTTTTGTCATGGGTAGTCTGTAAGAAAATGACAACATACCATAATTCTTCAAGCTTCAGCCTAGCACTGAAGTTGAGAATTTCAATGACTGTGGTGACTGTAGAAGGTGGGCTTGAGATGATCCTGTAGAGTTCCCATGGATATTGGTATGACACAGAC
The DNA here is from genome assembly GCF_900095145.1 of Mus pahari. Taxonomy (NCBI): domain Eukaryota; kingdom Metazoa; phylum Chordata; class Mammalia; order Rodentia; family Muridae; genus Mus; species Mus pahari. The sequence goes on along the minus strand of NC_034598.1, from coordinate 4,112,449 downwards.
CATAATCTGACATTGTCTCTGGGCCCAAAGTTAGAACAGACATAATGAAGATAGTTCTACTTCAGGGACCAATGAATATATATTCAGTCTCAAGTAACTGAAAGAATGTCTCTATAGCAGGAAACATGATGATGATAAAGTCAAGTGCCCCCTCTGAACCTTGACTCAGGACAGCTATCATATAACTAAAAGAGTTAATTAGGGAATTGTGATATTCTGTGTGTCGTTAACACTCTTGTTAAGGATCTTAAACTGTAAGGATAAGTAGGCAGCTGCTGCTAGGTGAAGAAAGCTGCTCTCCGGAAGTGGTTATTGTAAATACTATAGCTATTTTATTCCTGACCCCTCAGAATATTTAATTAGTGAGCTTTCAAACGTTGCTTTTCATTGGTGAAATCAGTAGCTTTAAGATAAAAAGATCTCAGGACTCGATGGGATGACATTAGCTGAAATACCCAACAGTGGAGAGATAGAACCTGAAAAGACCACCTCCAGTAGGGGGATAGGGACGCCCACCCTTCTCGAAAATTTTAACCCACATTTGTCCCTGTCTAAAGGAAATGCAGGGACAAAAATGGGGCAGAGGCTGAAGGAAAGGCCATCCAGAGACTTCCTCGCTGTGTGATCCATTTCACGAGCAGACACTAAACCCCAACCAAACTCCGACACTATTACTTATGCCAAGATGTGTTTGTAGACAGGAGCATGGTATGGCTGTCCTCTGAGAAGCTCTGCCAGTACCTGACTAAGACAGATGCAGGTACTCTAAGCCTACCATTGGACTGAGCCCATGGACCAAATGGAAGAATTAGGGAAAGGGCTGAAGGAACTGAAGGGGATTGCAATCCAATAAGAGGAATAACATTATCAACTAACTGGACCCCTCAGAGCTGCCAGGGACTAACCCAACAAACAAAGAGTATACATGGGCCAGTGCTTGGCTCCCATTACATATGTAGGACTGCCTTATCTGGCATTAGTGGAAGGGGAGGTGCTTGGTCCTATGGAGGCTTAATACCCCAGAAAAGGGGGATGAAGCAGGAGTGTGTGGGTGGGTATGAGAGCAAAGGGGAAAGGGATGGGCTCAGGGTTGTGGATGGGAGATGGGGAATGGAGATAACATAAAAAATATAAACAAATGAAATGATTATAAATTTTTTAAAAAGTTAAAAAGAGCATGAAACATATTAGAAATATACATTCTCTGTGAATAGTCACTATATTACAGGAAATTATTTAAATAAATTGTTTCAGACTCATGCTCTTTTCTCTCTTGCTTACATTTTGATGACTGCCTAAACTGAAATCTATGCAAAAAAAAAATTTTTTTGAACAGATCTGGTTCAAGATTCCATAGGTTAGATTGACCAGAGTTACCAATGGAGTGATAAAAGCCAAGATAATGTGCAAAGAAGTGAATACACTAGAAACAATTTTTCTAGGTTTTTCAGTTTTCTGCATGTTTGCAAACACACACAATATCAGTCTTTGTTCTAGAAAATTTCAGAGGGTCATCAAGCTGTGAACAGCAGTAGGAGGTAGTGATAGAGCTCTCCCCTTGAGCAAGTGGCTAGTTTGTCTGTTGCAGACATTGACAAGCAATGCCCAGTAGGGACAATTAATCTGTGGCCTTTTCATTAAATGTGATGTTGTGAATTTCATACATGAATACTGCATTTACATGATGTCAACCCTCCCTCTTTACCTTCTAACTCCTTCTGTACCCCCATTCCCTCTCAAATTCCTAAACTATGCTTTAATTATATCTATGTATATACATATGTATATATATATATGTATATGTAAATTACAAATATATATGGTTATATGTATAATCATATATATATGAACTAATCTATATATGAGTTTATTTAGATGATTATATGTATAATCATATATATATGATCTAATCTATATGTATGAGTTTATTTAGTGTTACTCATATGCATATTTGAAGTTAGACTTAAGCACTTGGGATTAAAAAACCTGTCAGAGGGTCCATCTCCAGATTTGATCTGAGAGGTTTTTTGGTTTTGTTTATGTTTTTTTAACACAAGAGTTAAATTTTGCTCTATGTAATGAAAGATATCAGGTCAATTTTTTATACTTTAGAATTTTGTAAGCCCCTCATAATGGAAATGCAATTTCAAACTATGATTCCACTAACTGATAGGCTTAAAATAAACAGAGTTGAAAAGTATCACTTGCTAAAGCTCTTATTAATGGCTCAAAATTTCATTATGCAAATTCCAAGATAAAAAAATAAAATGTGGGATTTCCATTTACCCTATGGCTAACACTAAGATACTTGGAGAATCTAATAAGTGAAGTCCATTGAGAAGAAAGGTGGGAAAAATTTTTTTTTAGAAAAATTTTGATAAGATCTGTAGCCTTCCAGGAAACCCAAAATGAATTCAAGCATGTGGTCCATATTAATTTTCACTGTAAAATATGTTGAATTCAAATGGCTAATCATTTATAAAATTTAAAGTAGAACAGTATGTTGGAAGTATGTATGCCTAGTCTATTGTTAGAGAATGAGAGTCTAAAGAATTTCTATGATAAAAACTTTGATTACAAGCCACACATAGTGACTTATGCTCAAAATCCCAGAACTTGATAAGCTAATATAGGAGGATCAAATAGACTCAAAGCCAATTTGGGGTATAAAGTGAGACGCCTATCTCAAAAATCAACTAACTAAACAGTATGAATGTGCATCTTTGTGTGTGTGTTAAATTTTGGAATGAACAAGGTATTCCCCAGCATGTGAGACACCTATCTCAAAAATCAACTAATCAAACAGTGTGTGTGTGGAGTGGAGTGGGTTTGTGTGTGTTTGCCTTAACAATATTCATATTAGGGGTAACCAATTAGTTAATACTATTGCCTGCCTCTTGAGACCCCTCCACCCATCATTTGATGTGCGCCTTTCAGCTAGGAAACTGTGAGCCCTAGCCTCGTCTTGCAGCTGAGAAAACGCTACACATTAGAATTTTAGCTTTATTCCTTCCTAACTTAAGTTGTAAACATAATTTATACATTCTGGGTGGTCAGATCATACCAGACCTGCATTTTGAAGCCAAGGCCTTTTCTGCAGGTCTTTGTGAGGCCTGTACAGCACCACAGGTGGCTGATTGCATGAACTCCACAGAGAACCATTCAGGGTACTGGATGATGACTCCAAAATTTCTTCATACTGTTCTTTTTCTCGTCTTCCTCCTTGCATTTCCTTTCTATTGTGGGATAGAGATGCTCCTGAATGTGCAATGTCTTTATTGTACACTTTGTGTACATTGTATACTTTGTATACATTGTATAGTGGACTAACTACACAAACCAGCATGTTGATTGATAGCCTTGCCTTCCATTAAAATTTTATAGATGCTATGCATACAAGTCCTGCATCAAGAAGTGTCTTTGGAATGGACCTTCCTGTTCTTCACAGAGCAGGAAATCAAAGTACACAAAGAAGATCACCAGTAGGATGGAAATTCTTTTCCTATTCAGTGTGGGTAAAATTTCTTTTGGGAGGGCACATGAGGGTTTGTTGCTTTTGTTTACTTGTTTTTCTGCTGTGTCTCAATGACTGCTCAATGGGGTTCAGCACCCTCTCATCAAGTGTCACAATTGACAGCTCTCTGACCTGTTTCATACCTAGAAAAGAGCTTCTGCTGAGGCTACTCTGGCCATTCAGCTACATATTAGGTGGGTTTTTTTTTGTTTTTTTTTTTTTTTTTTTGAATAGGCTGCACACTGATCTACATGCATCTTCCAAAGGAATTTGTATTGTTTCAAGAAAGATTTTTTTTTTTCTAAAGTATAGAATGTTGTAAACTATTTCCAGGCATGCCAGACTGTGAGCTCTAGGGAGATGTGGTCTGGCATTGAGAAGGCTTATTAGTTTCTCAACTTTACTTTTGTGTACCAGATGGAACCACTTAAATGAAGCCATAATTGTATGTGCATGGACCAGAGGCCATGACAGAAAGAACTACAAGCAATCCTGTTCCCATATATGTATCTTTATATAAATGAATATACATCATACACATGTAAGCACATACATAAACACATATACAAGTCTATTTTTACCTCCAATAAATAAAAAATACTCAATATTATCATTTTTATATAATACTGATATTTTCAAAGTAGATATGCACATATAGGTTTATATGCAGATATATGTATGTATAAAGACATATATATATATAATAATTAAAACTTATTATTCCTACTTTAAAAGTAAAATGCAGACAAGAAAATAATTCTTCTGAGATTATGCTTAACTCATAAAATCTACAATTCCAAATTTTTTATTTTGATGCTCAGTGCTTCATACTTAGAATATAATGCTTCCGAAAGAGTCCTTAACATTTTTCTTTACTATGCATAGGATCATTGCTAAAAGATTACATAGAAAACTAGATGCTATCCTGATCCATTGAATCTACCTGTCCTTTGAAATAATATGGGTGACAAGGCCAGTCTGGTAACCCAGTGTGCATAATAATTTAATTTTAAACAAATGGAGGTTGTTAGGAGAAAACCTACATCAGTTCACTGAATCATCCTCTGACACAAAGATAAACCAGAGAAAAGATATCTTTCTGCACCCCGAGAGACACAGAATATGAAAAAGCAAATGTCTAATGAGAAGACCTATTGGACCAATAAATTATGTGTCAGAAGGTCTCTCTATCTTGCTGCTCTCAGCAAGACCACTGTAAGCCTGGTCCTGTGACCAAATGTGACACAAACCTTGCAAGATGCATGATACTAAGTTCACTTTCAATCTAGATTACAGAAAAATCATTCTTCAAGGGGAAGGATCAGTACCATTTGATCCTTCCTATAAAGCTTTAAATGAAATCAATATATGAATCATTGAAGTAGCAGCTACTGTTGAATTTTTGTTCTTCACTGTAAAACACTGTTAATTGATGTTGATACCAAAGTCAGCTATTTCCACATTTCATTGTCAGGAAGGAAATTTGCTGCTGTTAATACCCATTGAGTTGAGCATCTCAAGGCTCACAGCAGGATCTTGTCCAAGCTGTGAGCAGAATAGAGACAAATAACAGGTACAATGTTGCTTGTGCCATGGGCAAATGAGCTAAGAATACAAACAAACCTTTTCTCCTGTCATGTAAATGTCTGCCAGCTTTATCACACTGCTGAGAAATTTCATTTCTCAGCCTCCTATTTTATCTCTAACCATTACCCCAAATCTGTAATTAAAATACTGGGTTCATCCTGGACTCTCTTTTGCCAGATTTATCACATCTGTCTTCCTGAACTCTGTCTTCTTTCCTCTTTAGTCTAGTCAATCAAAAGTGCTTCCACAAAACCACACTTATTCAAAGATTAGATTTTTTTGTCATCAAAAACCTTAGGAATAAAAACCACCTTATTTTGAAATATGAGCTAGATGATTGATAATAAATATTTAAAAGAAGTGCAATTTAGTACAATATGAACATGAATGAATATTTTCTGCTGTTTCTCATAGTTTGCAGTCAAAATATCCATCAACACAAAATTATGCGTTAGTTAAGTATATGCCTGCTAACCCCTAGGGAAAAACTAGAGTCAATTTAATCAAATTGCCCATTTTTTTAAAATGACTATTGAAATATAACTTTTTACTTTGGTTACAATGTGTGTTGTCTTGGAGAATTCACCAGTTCTAACCTTGACTCCAGGAACTGTGTCATATTTGCAGACACTCTGAAGCAATACTCTTTTCAAGAATATTCACAGTAAAGGCTGCTAAATAAATTCTTGCTTCACCTAGGAAAGCAGGTATCCTTGAGTTCAGTGCAGAGAGGTTTATGCTTCAAGCCAGAGAGAAGTATTCTGCCCAAGGTCGTGAATGCCTACTGGATGCTGAAGTCCTTAGCAAAACAATCTCAAACATTTTTGTGGTTTCTATTGTCCTACGCTTTTCTGAATTATTCAAGAGAAGGTCAATGTCAATCAGCTGCGAAGAGCTTATGGTCTGGCACGTCAGTTATTGGAAGTCTTCTTTCTAATCCAGGAACTAGCTGTCAGATTATATGTGGAATGTGGATAGCTGCTTCTATAAGAAAAAATTTTTATTTAATGGAAAACACATTTTGCTGAAATTTTTATAAAGGGAAAAATACTATAATCTTTTTAACATCCAATACAAAGACCTTAACTGTGACCATTGTGCATGCTAGTACTGCCGAATATGAAAAGTTATGCAACTATAAAGTCAGTTGGATACGGACACCTGTATTAGTTAGGGTTTCTATTGCTGTGGCAAAGAACCATGACCAAGACAATTTGTAAAAGGAAGTATTTAATTAGGATTATCATTTCAGATGGTAGATGCTATACGGTGGAACAGGGACATGCTGACAGGAACACCTGAGAGCTCAGACCTTAATCACAAGTAAGAAACAATGGGAGTACTCTAGAAATGGGATGTATCCTATCCCTAGTGACACACCTCTTCCAACATAGTGACATTGCATCATCTTTCTCAGGCAGTTTTACTGCTGTGAACCAAGTGTTCAAGTATGGGCATATGAGGACTATTCTTATCCATACAGACATCTAGTCTTCATTCCTAGAGTTTGTAAATGGCACAATGCTTTCTGAATGCAACTAAGTGATGCCTTTCCAGATAAGATTAGTCTGGTTTACATAGGTATGTTCCAAATACCAAGACAGCTACCCTAATAGTAGGAAACCAAGAGAGATTATACACAAACAGAGGAGAAAGTATGGTGAAGGAAGAAGCAGAAACCAGACAAATTCAATCACAGGATGTCTAGGAATCTAGTACCTCCTTGCAACATGGAGTATGGAATGAAAGTTTTTCAAGAGTCTCCCAAATAAACTGATTTTGAACCAGTGAACACCAAAATTCCTGAGAAGAAATTTCTGTTCCTTTAAGTAACAAATCTGTAATAATTTTTTAAGTAATGTAGCAAGCTAATATAGATTTTATATGTGAAATGAATTTGCAAGATTCTCTTTATTACAAATGAGATTATGGACAGTTGTTACTAGCATACAATGTAAAACTACCTATATCACAAAATGAGTTAGTCAAAGCAAGAACATTATATCCACAAATGTGTATATTAGAAATTTTCAGGGACTAAAAATGTCTAGGAAAAATAGGAAAAAAATCATTAGTATCATAAAATGCTCAAGAAAGGCTATCTTTATAAAGAAAAACTTGTTCAAAGTTTTGAAAGCTGAATGTCCAAAAGCATAATGCTGCTGCACAGCAGGTTCCTCTTAGCAGAAGTGTGTGCCACACCAGAAGATCACATCTCAAAATGAGAGACAGAGGCTAAAATACTCTTGCCAAGAAAAGCCCCTATGAAGAAAAAAGGACCTCCTTCTACTATCCATGAAAGGCAATCCACCTCTCACACCACCCACCAAGGAAAGAGCTTTTAATTATGATGCTTTGAAGATGACTTAAGTCATATTGTGATAGGAAAACATAATGTCAGAATGAATGGAGACATTCCAAAGTGTGGATTCTAATGGAAAAAGTTAGATACTGGATTATTTCTCTAATTTCCCTGATGGGTCCTTCCAAATCTTCTTACTTGAGACATCAAGAGAGGTGGCTTAATTTGGTTCTGCTTCTCAGAGCCACATGAAATGTTTGGGTTTGGGTTTTTGTTTGTTTGTATTTATTTATTTTAAAAGTGACATTTCAATTAGACAACACAAAAACATGGATTGTACATGGACTTCATGTAAGTGCTGCTATATTTAGGAGTTAAAGACTATGAGAAAGAAGGAAGGAAAGAGGGAATGGGGAGGAGAGATGGAAGGGGAAACAGGGAACAGGGTATAGCAGCAATCATATACTAAGACGCCATTTTCTAACAAACGTCTTCTCAGGGCTGGCTGCAGGCAATCTGAGATCAGATGGATGCTTTGAGTGTTTCTCCTTATTTCACTTTGACCACACCTACAGATATAAATAAGTTCAAAAGCACAGATTCTGTATTCTAGTTTCTTCTTCAGTCATATGTTATTTCCTTTTATAATACATATTTCACATCAGCACTGAAGAATTAATATGTCAAACATCTGTAGCAAGTATCTTAATTTATCCCTGCAATATCCATTTCCTCTTATTAATTAAATTCAAAATTTTTAGTTGAGCACGTCACTACTTAGAATAAAGTCTATGTTTTCCAGGCTTCTTTACAGCTAGATGTAGTCACATAAGGTGAATGGCCATCTTTCTAAATGGAGAAAAGAGATATTTCCTTTTCTGTTTCTTTACTGTGAGTAAAGACATTATGATTGAATTCCCAAAAGCCATCCTGGAGTAGAAATAGAAGCTGACTTTAACATACAAACTATAATAAGTTTGGGTCTTTGATGCTGTAATGTAACATAGCATATAAGTCAATACCTTAGCATAGTGTCTGATCCATTGAAGTGCTCATTAGATTCTATTCCAACCAGCTTATTTAATAGCTAAAACTACAGGTTCATCAAATGTATGTATTTTATCTCTTTTAGGCTTTGCAAACGTCTGATAAGGTAGGCATTACCATCATACATACATTACACAAAAAGAAAAAAATTATGAGCAACAAATTACCCAAACCCACAGGATTATAAACTGGTGTATGAGACACTCCTTCCCATCTTGATTCCCAGTGACTCTTCTTTCTACACTTTCTATTTTCCTATAAGGTCAATCACTAGGTTTTTGACATTGTTTTGTACATTTTTACTTTGTAAGTACAGAAACTGAATGAAAAAGAGTTACACTGAATTAGGTAAGTTGTTTTTTCTGATCAAAACCAAAAAGAAGCAACAATCAACTCCGTGGGGAAAAAGATATTTGGATGAGATTTCTGGTATTTCCTGCTACTAATCATGAAGGAAATGTCATTTTCATTCCCAACCACCCAAAACTCTACACTGATGATTTCAGCACTTCTATTTAGACTGTAAACAATAGTTACTAGGCTCAGGAAGGGAGGACAAAAGTATGGGTTTAAATGAAAAGAAAAAGAAATTAAGAATGAAAAAAATTCCTCACATTGCGTGGAGAATGAATATGCTTTTATATGCACACTTTGGCCAATCTTCTACAAGAAGCCTTAACTTTTTCTGAAGATAACTTATTCCAAATACTTTCAGCCTTGTTAACAATACTCAATAATATTGAGGCAAGGCAGTTCATAAGCTTCAGATTATAGCAGGCAGAAAATCACAACTTTTAATTTCACTGCATTTTTATTTTCAAATTGTGGACTGTGTGTAGAATAGTTATTAGCAGGATGAGCACAAAACTGGACAAAATAAACACTAGAAAGTAGTTTCCACCCAGTTCTTTTATGATATTCTGAGGATAGAAACTTTCTCAATGGCCTTGTCATTGAGAAAAAAAAAAAAAGAATGCCTGGTAGCAACAGATTAAAAGGGGGAAAGGTTTGTTCAGGTTCATGGCTCAAGGAGTATAATTTGTAAAGGTAAAGCATCCATTCCATAGTTCCTGACATTGGAAGCAGTAGATAAAACTCTTCTGATATCTGGAAACTCAAAATCCGCGGCGTGAGCCAGAACTAAATCCAGGCTGTAGCCAGCAACGCTTTCGTCCACAGTAACCCATTTCCTCCAGGGAGTCTCTACCTTCTAGAAGTCAAACCCTTTCCCTAATAGCACCACCAGCTAGACACCATGTATACAAACACGTAACTTCCGAGGGGATTTCACATCTAAATCATAACAGAAGTTCATTAAATCTGTAGTGTATGAGGTTGAAATCACAGCTGGCCTGTCAGATGTTGCTGAAATTAGGTTACATTGTCTGAGAAACACTATCTCAAAACATTAATGTTTAAAATAATGGACATTTATTAGCTATGAGTCCATGTTGTAGGCTGCTTGCAGAGTTCTGGTGACCTAGGGTATGTTTTATTTAGCTTGGCTAAGAATCATATGTCTGCAATCAACTGCAGGTTGACTGGCCTGACTGGTCACACTTCTCCATGTGATCTTTCATCCTCCATCAGCCAGGCTAGAGCTTGGTCACCCATGGCCTCCTGGTTCTGAGGGAAATTAAAGAAAAATCCCCATTACCAATTCTTTGCACGCATTGCTGTCTTTCATTTTTTGTTCTATTTATTAAAATGCCCAAACCTAGAATCAGAAAAACAAGGACTTGCAATTTACAAGGGTGGAGGTAAGAAGAGAATGCTCGTAGTCAATACTGCTTAATACCCATGATAAATAAGAATGTTTTTAAAATGATATGTGTAGGTAAATAATATTATAAGAAATCTCACAAGCATTTTACTCCCAATTTTCTAAAGAAACAAACCTGGTAGAATGAACATACATACATTTATTATGTACATATATTTGTACATATTTATGAGACTGCCTTGCTGTCTGTAAGCTAGGTTGCCCAGTGATGGCTGTTTTACATTAGTGAAGCTAAAACTCTGTAGTTAAAACCATGAGATTGGACTTCTCGGCAGTCCCATTCTGGGTGCTGAGGCAAATTGCTGGAGAGCTGCTGGTCTTAAGTCTTGATTGAAATTAAAACAAAATTGATTGTAATATTGGTGAATGAATCCTGTAAGAACAGGCTAGATGGACTTGTCCTTATGAGTGAGGACAAGCAGGCAAGAAGAAATGTTTCCTGCTTTTGTGTCCCTTCATGGGTTTGCCACCAGGAAGCTCAGTTTACATTAAATGTGGATCTTTCTGTTTGTGATCAAGAAAATCCTTCACTGTTGAGCCCTAGTGACTTTTGTTTTAGGTCACTTGTGATGCGGTCCACCACCATGATTAGCCATCACACAGGGTAAATGCAGAATGATGCACTGCATTCAGAGCAGCTCTGGCTGGGCAGAAAATGAGCTCCTCTGCCATCAGAACCTCGGAGGACTCTCGATGCAAACAAGCAGAGCATAAATGAACCACCAGAAGCAAAGAATCAATGGAAATTTAAATGGCTTTACTTAATGTGAGTCATAAACAGAAGGGACATAGTTCTCCTAAGACATTTCAGGAGTCTTTCTATTGTATACTTATTCCTGGTACAATGAATAGCAAATGAATTTAAACACAAAATATGTCCACACAGCCGGGTGTGGTGGCGCATGCCTTTAATCCCAGCACTCGAGAGGCAGAAGCAGGTGGATTTCTGAGTTCGAGGCCACCCTGGTCTACAAAGTGAGTTCCAGGACAGCCAGGGCTATACAGAGAAACCCTGTCTCGAAAAGCAAAAACAAAAACAAAAACAAGAAAACCAACAGCAACAACAAAAAACTGTCCACAGAAGTATAATATGAGTGATAGGAGGTTGGACATCCATTGTTTACAAACCCATTAAATGGTCTAAGGGTGTTCAGTCAGCACAGAAAAGATGTAAGATTTGAAAGTAGTCAGTGATAGTGTTTTATTTTAGAAATATTTTAGAAGCAATCACCAAACTATGGCTATACTCTACTGTGTGGCTTTCAGAGGAGGAGTGAAGCAACTTGAATTATGATAGGAGAACAATAACCACTTACTGTACTCCAAGGGAAGAGCCTTTCTGCCTGGGTATGAGCTTCTGCCTACCAGAAGGGGGACAGCAGAGAGGATGTCACTAACAGCAGCTGAGCTTCCAGAGTTCACAGGAAAGGAGAACTATCTATGGGAAAACATCATGAAAAGCCAATCGGCATTCAGTCTAAAACACGTTAAATAATACCCGTCACAATCAGCCTACGAAAAGCCTGCTTTACAAATGTTTAAGATATAGCACAGCTGGATGCTAATATAGAGAAAAGTCATTCAGTAAATGCTAAGGAAATTTAACAAAAGAATACACTCTAATTAGTGCTAAGATTCATTAATTCTAACAAATGCACTATATCAACATAAAACGCCAGTAATATGTGAAAATGGACACAGAATAATGAGGAAATCTGTTAACTTCATAATGTTTCTGTGAATACATTATTTTTCTATTTTAAAAAGCTAAGAATAATTGGCATCAATTTGAAGTTTGACTGGGTTATATGTTTGCTTTCATTTCCTTAATGTCATTAAGCTATTTTTTTCAAGAATCTTTTTTACCCCTATAAGGTTAAATATAATTCCATAAATGGCAAATGAAATAATTATTTCCTGCCATAACTACCTCTTCTACATTGCTCATTTCTAAGAAACACACTATCTCGATTGGATCACTAGAGAAACTGGTCACTACCCTGTCAATAATGCTGTTGCAGCCAGAAAGCAAATCCTTGCTGGTTTTCTGTTTCAGAAGCAAGAGTGGAGACCCATGTGCTCTGCATGTGGGTTTCATGGAAATGCAGAATTTTGACCTTCTACTATTTTGGAAATGTGGCTGGCTGCTGAGAACTGTGGGAGACTCAGCAAGACAGAGGAATGTTAATGAAGTCTCTTCTCCTAAAAGCAGTTGCTCTTGTAGAAAGCAACCACAATTATTAATGAGACAGTAGAGAAATTTTGGCAATGTCAGCAGCTCTTCATCTTACAAACATCCCTTCTAATAATCCTCAGGAATGGACACTGATGCCAAAGTGAACATTGTAAGGTCCTTTCCTTTCCTTTCCTTTCCTTT
>NC_034598.1:4096597-4099829 GCF_900095145.1 Mus pahari | reverse complement strand
TTTCCTTTCCTTTCCTTTCCTTTCCTTTCCTTTCCTTTCCTTTCCTTTCCTTTCCTTTCCTTTCCTTTCCTTTCCTTTCCTTTCCTTTCCTTTCCTTCTTTCCTTTCCTTTTCTCTTGACCATCCATGTCTCAGGAGAAAGAAAAATGACTCTGATGTGTGGACCTTGGGTTACCCTTATGACTAGGTTTATATTTGTAATGGACATAATAGATGCAAGCTTCATCTTAGTCATGCAGATCATGCACACACCATGAGAATTGTTAATTCACTCTTCTACATTCTTAAAATCCCACCCCTTAATCTCATTAAGAAATATAATAGATCTGCATCCTTGTGGAACTCCATCTTTCCTGTTCATGGAGATTTACTCCATAGAAGGGCTGTTAGGACTCATTGTCAATCCAGGATGGATGTACTGAGAATAGGGAAGTTTTCCCTTGTTGCAGTGTAGATTTTTGTTGCTTGCGGGCAGAAAGAAACATGGAAGAAACCAGAGCACATAGCCACACAATTACCATGAAATTTCAAATGCACTTTAAAATCAATTTTCAAAATAGAAATATCAATTTATTGGAGTTTTGAGTGTATTTATTTTATTTGAGTATAAGGGGATTAACATCTGACTATCCTTAAGTGACCTAAAGAGAATATTCTCAGTTTTCTATGACATTTATTGCAAATCTATCAGGAATATCTTGCAGTTTTGTATATAATTTATCAGCTACTTTATTAAGTTTATTGCTAAATCCCTCACATTTTTTGCTGTTACAGAAATTACACATGAAATGTTTGTAAGCATTGTTTTCCAACTGCCCAAAGTTAGATTTAGAAATTCATCTGATTTTTCACTCAATGCATCATGGGACATTGCTAAATTTTGTATTAATGTTAGTAGTTTTTTATTAGATTCCTTTAGTGTGTTTTTTATATATAAACATACAATTTAGAAGTACACACATTTATACTTCCTTTCTAGTCTCTCTGTCTCTGTCTCTCTGTCTGTCTCTGTCTCTCTCTCTCTCTCTCTCTCTCTCTCTCTCTCTCTCTCTCTCTCTCTCTCTCGGAATACAAGCACAGAAGCACAGTGATAAACAGAAGCTCTGAGAGTATACGTCCCCTCACTTAGCACAGGTTGTAGAGGTGGAAGCATACCAACCCCCATCATTCTGTGATGCCAAATGATGCCTCATTTGGTTAGAGTGTATTTATTCTTTGTCAATTTCATACATGCATATAGGACATTCTAGTCTATCTGACCCTGACCGTTTCTTGTTACCCTCCCACACCTATCAAATACCTCCTTCTCTTCACAACTCCCTCTTCCCTGTCATATCTTTTTATTTTGTGGCCCACTGAGTTTAACGAGCACCACCCACATGAGTGTACGATGCTCGCTACTGGAGAATAAATGATCCATTGTATCACACCACTGAAGACAATGCCTATGTTCTTCCCAGCTGCTATCAATTATCAATCAGTTCTCATAGAAGGACTGGCTCTCAGGAATCCTTTCCCCATCCATGCCTGGCCTAGTCTTGAGGGGGACCTGTGCAGGTAACCTCAGCTGCTGTGAATTTAAGAATGTGATAGTCATCATACCCAAAACCAAAATTACCTAGCCCTCCTTCCCTTCCTGTATTTTGTACATTCTTTCTGTCCTGTAATCTTGTGCTGTTCTCTTGGTCTTAAAAGGACAAAGTAGACATTTCACTGAGAACTGAACACTTGATAGTTATTCTCAAAAATCTGAGCATCCATGGGTCTCTGCATTTACCACCATCAGCTGCTATAGGAAGCTTGCCTGACCACAGCTGAGCACAGCACTAGTCTATGCATATGAACATAAGTATTTAGCAAATACTTTGACAACAGGTTTATTGAGCAAAACAGACGCAGCAGGCTAATCCCTAGGACCTATAACCTCCCCAGCCCCAGGCCTTTGAGGAAGTCCACAGTATCAGGATCTGTCCTGTAGAACAAGTCTCAGATCCAAACAGTTACCTCATATCATGTCACTCCTGACACTGTGAGCACACCTTGCCTAGAAGATGAGTACTGTAACAACCTTGCTCCACAAATGGATAAGCCCATTGATGACTTTTCTTCTCCAACTGTGTTCCTAGAACCCCCACCTTTGGTTAAGCTAGCCACCGTGGAAAACACTCGTATCTCTCATGCAGCTTGATTTCTTTTTTTTTTCTTTTTTTTTTAAATTTATTTTATTAGTTATTTTCTTCAATTGCATTTCAAATGCTATTCCGAATGTCCCCTATACCCTCCCCCTGCCTTGCTCCCCTACCCACTCACTCTCACTTCTTGGCCCTGGCCTTCCCCTGTATGGGGCATATAAAGTTTCCAAGACCCAGGGGCCTCTCTTCCCAATGATGGCCAAATAGGCCATCTTCTGCTACATATGAAGCTAGAGACATAAGGTCAGGAGGTACTGATTAGTTCATATTGTTGTTCCACCTATAGGGTTGCAGACCCCTTCAGCTCCTTGGGTAATTTCACTAGCTCCTCCATTGGGGACCTGTGTATTTCTGCATCACGCCACTGGCGCCATATCTGCGTGGGCAGAAAACACCTCGGACTGGGTTCATACTGAAGGGCCAAACATCCTAAGATAAGAACGGGCTGCAAGGGTCAGAGCATAATTTATTAATCAGACAAGGGAGAACCCTTAACCCTCTCCCGCATGTCCCTCTGTGTCTCTCTGTGTCTTTTTCAAAGGCGCGGTCTGATCATGAGCAGAGTTGTGTCTGGAAGGCAGGTCCGAATGAGTGGGCGGTGACAACGTCAGTGGTTGGTCCTGGCGACGACAGTGGGCAGCGACAGTGGGCGGTGATGACGAAGCTGTATTCTGGGAGATCCGGGGAGCAACTCTTAGCGCGAGTGCAGGGGACGCAATACAATGTTAGAGAGAGAGTGGTTAGTGGAGGTGAGAGACCCCAACAGGGACCCTGTGTTCTATCCTATAGATGACTGTGGGCATCCACTTCTGTATTTGCCCAACATTGGAATAGCTTCACAAGAGATAGCTATATCAGGGTCCTTTCAGCAAAATAATGCTGATATATGCAATAGTGTCTATGTTTGGTGGCTGATTATGGGATGGACTCCGGGTGGGGCAGTCTCTGGATGGTCCATCCTTTCCTCTTAGCTCCAAACATTGTCTCTGCAACTTCTTTCATGGGTATTTTATTCCCTATTTTGTGGAGGAATGAAGTATC
>NC_034598.1:4080569-4096586 GCF_900095145.1 Mus pahari | reverse complement strand
GCAGGTGTCTAGAAGTCTGGAGCTCTGATCCACCTTCTGAGTCCTAGGATCAGAGCCCTCCCTGTATACTGCCTCTCCTCTAGTAAGGAAGGTGCCCAGGGATCAAGGTCTCTGCTCTGCTTCTTGTGATCCTGAGGTGATCCGAGGTCCTGAGATCCTGAGGGGATCCAGAGGACCTGTGGCGTGTAGAGTCCTCATGAGCTCAGTGGCCTCTACTGGGGTTCAGAAGAGAAATGGCGGGGGTCACCCCTACCGGACCGGAACCCAGCCTCTGGAGGCACAGGGTTCCTTTGTGCCTGTTCCTGCTGGCACAAGCCCCTTCGTGATTCTCCAGAGTTGATGTTGTGTTCCACTAACCTGTGATCCTGAGAACCTTCTGCATGGAGAGTCCTCTGGAACACTCAGAAGCCTCCTCTGGGGTTCAGAAGAGAGATGGCAGGGGTTAGCCCCAACTGGACCAGAACCCAGCCTCTGCATGTCTCTTCTTTAGGTAGCTGCTTCAGTGATCCTAAAATCGTGTGGAGAGTCCTCTAGGGCCGTGGGGGTGTCCAAAACTCCATGCCCAAGGTGACCCGGTGCTGGCGCTGAAAATTGGAAGGGCTTCTCATCGATTTCTATACATCAAACATCCGAAATATAAGGTATATTCAACAATAGGATATTATCATCTGGTTCGGGGTGGCAATAAAAATAATGACAACTTTTTCTGTTTTGTGGGCCTTGAGGGTCATCCTGGCTAACAATTCAGAAAAGTATCCCACTCTGGGACCTGACATTTTCATTGAATCAGTTCTGGGATTAACATTATTAACTCGTGTAGAAAACTCTATTAAAACCTTTTTAAGAAAATTATATTCTAATTATCTTAAAAAGTAGTATGTTTGCAAATGACTTCTTTATACGTCCTTATGTTCGTTAACCATTCGACCACCCACTTCACTCCCATATCTGTCTGCCCCCAAAATTTAAACCTTGTCACCTGCATAATTCTCTCTCTCTCTCTCTCTCTCTCTCTCTCTCTCTCTCTCTCTCTCTCTCTCTCTCCTCTCCCTGATTTAATATCACATATCACACATATACTACATTTTTATACACATGTATACACATACGATACTTTGTCAGGTATAGTTGTAAATAAAGAAGTTCCATTCAATTCCTAAACTCATGATAATTTTTATGATGAATGCATAGTGACTTTTCAGATATTCTTTTCTTTATCAATTGGTGACTTATCCTCATGATAGAATAATTATAGAACTAAATGCTAACCTTATAGATAAACAATATTTTTACAATAGAATTGTATTCTATATTTAATAGATTTGATTTATTTTTGAATCTAGATCCCTAGAAACAGTAGTTTATTGGTTGCTTTCATCAAAGGTACAGGGTAGATGTTGATTTCTGAAAATCACAAGCCTCATATAATGAGTTAATAAGCATTTTTCTCTTTAATTTGTCTGAATGAATGTCGGAGGTGTTTGAGGAATAAGACGGAGAGGAAGAGTGAAATGGGGTGTTGTATGGAAATAGAATTAGCATAATTCTTTCCACTGAGACAATGTGTAACTTAGCAGTGAACTCTTCATTTGGAATGTTTTTAATAAAAAGATCCTCAGTTTTAGTTTTTTGTAGTATATGTTTTTAAAGGCATTTGCTAATTTCAAGTAAATGTTCAAATTTCTTATTATGAAATATCCAGAGCACTTCTTTATTCTTTTTGAAATATACTATATACATAAGTAATCTCCTCTTTCACTCCTTACGTTGACTTCCTTGGATCTGTATCTGTTTAGATGTGGTCCAATGCTATTGATCTATTCATATGATTAGATTTGTGTTTATTGATTAACACCTACTTTCCACTTTCTATTTCAATGATTTCTGCTCTTTTCATTTCAATTTTAAATTGAATTCTGTTTCATTTCCTTTTTTCTTGAAGTTTGGTGAGATGGACACTTTGGGCTCTCCATTGGTGGATGATTTTTCTAGCATAAGCATCACAAAAATGAAAACTTACAGATTTCCTTTAAAATACTGATTTAACTTCCTTCTACACTAATTGATAATAATCTGGATTCTATTTCTAACACCTCAAAAGCTTTAAATTTCCCATATTATTTTAATTTTTAGAACAGTGTTGTTTAATTTATTTAAATATTTTCTGGATGCTTGTATTGTAATTCCAGTTAAACTTTTCTAAGAGGAAACCTGTCCATGATGTTCATATTGAAAACAATCTAAAAATAAAGGACATAAGATGGATATTTATGGTAGTTCTGCTTTGTGAATAAACTTTTATCATGAATACTTCTATTTAAAATATTTTTCTCCAGAGCTAATACATTTAATGTTAATATAGTTGTTCATATTTCTCTCAGTTACTAATTTGTACAGAATTCCTATTCTCATCCTTTCTAGTTACTTATGACTTTGAAATAGAATTTCCTTCTTAAATATTGTGAGATGTGTAATATTGTGTGTACACATGTATATTATGTTTTTAACCCTGATCTCTAGTTCTTTATATTCAAAATATGACCTCCCAAGATTTCCAGAGGTTTATCATAAATCCATATTCACACATCATATTGTCCTTTGTAAACACATGCTCAGCACATGTGATCTTGTTGAAACCCAATGAGGCAATAAATAAATAAATAAATAAATAATAAAATTTGAAATAGAATTGGCAAGGAATAGAGGGCTTAGAGAAGGTGGAGAGGGACTGGAGAAGGCAGGTCTTTATAGTAATCAGACTGCACTTTATAGACACACACACACACACACACACACACACACGATTGTCAAAGAACAAATTTAATAAAGTTTTTAATTGTCCAAGGTGAATCTTTACAATTTTCTTGTTTCTTGACATTCTTGTCCGAACTATCCTATATGGAAATTATAAAGTGAGGAAAATACTATATTTCCATATCAACCATATAGAAACTTCATTCTTCGATATCTACCCAAGTTTCCATTCAATATCATGTCTCCTATCTAAATAACTTTTTCTTTTTTTTTTCTTTCTTTTTTTTTTTTTTTTTACAGTAAGGTCTCCTGGTGATAAATTCCTAATTTTTCTTTACTTGAAAATGTTTTCATTTCTTTTGTATTCCCCTTAAAGGGATATTTTCTAGCTATGCAATTCTAGAAATTTGGTTTTGGTTTTGGTTTTGGTTTTGGTTTTGGTTTTTTCCTACCATTGGAAAAATTGTCCTCCTACTGTCTTCTACCTTACATTGCTCCTTGTCAGATGTGAGACCAATTCTTTCATAGATTCTTACGGAGAGAGTACCTTCCACTTTCTGTGTTTCATGTATTTTCTAACTCTGGCTGCTTTTCGGGCTTTCTATTTTTATTCATCCCCAAAACATAGCAATTCAATATGTTCACCTATGCATGAGTGCGAGAGAATGCCTGTGCATCGGTGCAGTTTGCCTTTAGTTGATCTTCATGAACCTGTGGTTCAAACATTGCATTAAATCTAGAAATGTGGACAGTTTTTTTTTTCCAACTGTTCTGACCTCTCTGGAAAACATTGCAACTCTACCAATTGTCAGCATTTAATGTTAGCTGAAAGACCACTCTGGCTGTGTGTATATTAGTTTTAATATCTGCCCTTTAATTATGTAGTTTCAATGCTTTGAATTCACTGGTGTTTCCCCTGTAGTGAGTAATTTACCATATATTCCATTCATTGACAATTACCCTCTCATTTCAACCATAGATGGTCTATTTATTATTTTCATTTCTAGTCCTGTCATATTCTCTAAATCACTGCTCATATTTCTAATTACTGGAAATTGCTAGTTAGAAATTTTATCATATTACATTTCTAATCCTGTTTCCATTGTCTGATTTATCTCTTGTTATGTCTCACAGATTTCTCCTTTATGTATCAAGTAGTTATTAACTAGACACTCACCAGTATTTCTTAGCTTCATGAGTATCTAGCTTAATCCCTGTATCATTAAACAACAGGGGTTATGCTTTCAGTGAAGTTGGTATGTTTTCACACCAAACTATTCATTTCAACTCTTATTTTTAAGTTTTGTTACACAGAGTCAGCAATAGCTTTTACATAAATGAAAGACATCCCTCTTTGTCACTTATAGCATTTGGAGGTCGTCTTTGAATACATTTAAAAATACTCCACATTTTGGGATGGAGAGGTAACTCAGCAGTTAAACCTAACTGTTTCATTAACAGATGATCAGGGTTCAGTTCCAGCACCTGTGTGTAACTATCGAGCAGGAGATCCATTGCCACCTTTCATGACTTTGTGCATCACCAGGCACACATATGATGCACATACATACTTGCAGGCAAAATGCCTAAAATAAAATAAAATAAATATTTCTAAAAACAAAGTAAAGCAAACAACAACAGATATCAAAGTAGAGAAGAGCTAGTTGAGGAAGGGAATTGAAGGGAGAAGAAGGAATAAAGAACAGTAACAGGGTGAACATATCAAAATGCATCATGTACATGTATGAAGGTACCTTAATGATAATCACTGTAATGTATAATTAATATATACTATCAAAAGATTTTTTATAAAACATAAATTGAATCTATTTGATCAAGAAACTCAAACATTTAGTTATGAGATAGTGTGCATTCAATCAGACTGATGTTTGAATGAACACTGTTTGTTTATTCCAGAAATGGAATAAAGAAAATTTTGTTGCTCATATCTATAATACACTAAAGTAGAAAACAACTCAATTTGCCATTGAGATGGTTGTTTAAGAGGCAGAATTGTGGCAGAATGTACTAAGAATGGGTTTTGTTCCCTATTTCAGCTTTTCACCCTGTGTAACATATTGCCTCTCCTGCTGTTGTTTGTAACCTTTTTACAGTTGGCATAAGCACATACATTAAATTCATTCTGATTAATAGGAGCATCCCACTGTGCAGCTCTCTTTGCAGTGGTGTGCTTTAAGCAGTGTTTGTACTGGTCTGCATTTGTAATGTGTGTTATTAAGTGCTACTACCTCTTTCCAGCACTTTGAGGCTCTATAATTACCAAAGGAGGCAACTGGATGATGTTTGCAAATTTCCTCAGAAGCTTAGACAGGAACAACAGCTGCTAGATGGCAATAAGAGAGTTTGTGCCTGGGGATCCTGCTGAAAGAAATGGTAATTTCAGTTCAACATTTCTAACTTCCAAGGAACCGTGTGAACACAGACCTCTGGGTAACCATGACCACACTCACTGTAAACAGACACAATTCCAGTGCTGACAAATGAAACACAGTTCTCTCAGGGCACTCTTTCCTGTAATATTGCCTTACATAAAACCTACTGCCTAATGCGTGCTGAGGCTTTTCCTCCCTTTGGCAATACATTCTTTTTATAACTGAAGATAGTCTTCACATTCACCCAATTTTATAGCACAAATTTGAATAAAAATCAATAGGGCATACTCTTTAAACTGTCATTTTATATACTTTACTCCCTATCTGTTAATATATTTCTTAATGGTCTGGCTTGTGTTTATAAGGTGTGAAAAGATTAATTTTAAGAAAAATATTTTAATGTGTCATAGTTGAAAAGAATTGTGAGCTTACTATGGTAATTTCATGTATGCTTACAGCTTATTTTTATTCAGATCCATCTTAGTTGAACCTGTTAAAAAGAAGTCTGTCAAGATCTTAGAGGTAAATATGATACGGATAACCAAGGAGGAAGCCTGGGTGATATGGATATTACAGTCACAGAAGAGAGAGAAGAGAGGCACAGTACTGCAAGGAAAATGTGCAGGTCCGACATCAAAGTTACCAGACTTGGAGAAGACCGTTCTAGCAAAGATCTCCAGTTTACTCAATTCTAAGTTCAGGTGCATAAGAATAAAGTCGAAGGGATAGCACCTAGCTTTGCAGAGGCTTGATGTACTAAGGTTGGGGATACCTAGGGGTACCCCTAAGTGCTCAGAAGGGGAGGGGAGGGAGGCTGGGGGAAGGACTGTGGGAAGGGACGACTGGGAGTGGTCAGTGAGTGGGATGTAAAGTGAATAAATATCATCATCATCATCAACAACAACAACCAAAAACAACAATAACAAGATTGAAAGTCTAGGACAGGACTTGAATAATCTTCATATTCTCAGTTCAGGTCTGCCTTGAAAAGACAAGAAAATAAAACATGAATACCATATGGCCATTGCTGTAAAAATAAACAAACAAACCATAAAAATATAAAAAAGTTGCAGACACAAAACAGGACCGCCTAGCTCCAGAACTTCAACTCTCCTGCTATTTCTTCTTCAGTACATTAAACCCAACATGGTTTTAAAAGCTGATAGTGTCTGGAATTACATGTTGGGCCCCCTTTGAGATAGAAGTACAAATTTAAAGCATGATGAGTCAGAACCTTGGGCAGACTTTTATCTCTCTCCAGTACAGCATAAACTTCTCTGTGGCTAGCAAGGCAGCTCAGGGGCAGAGTATGGAAAGGAAGATGATGTAAGACGAAAGGCATCATTCCCTGTCTCTGCATTTCAGGCTAAAGTCTGTGAAGAATCCCACCCCCACCTCAAACCCCGTAAATGTAATGGCCTTTTTTACTTGAAAGCACGGCTTCAGGCAAGCTTCATGACAGATGAGTATGTCCTACTGATAATATAACCATGGAATTCAGTTCCTTTTGGTTTGGTTTGGTTTGGTTTGGTTTGGTTTGGTTTGGTTTGGTTTGGTTTGGTTTGGTTTGGTTTGGTTTGGCTTGGTTTGGTTTTTGTCTAATTCAGTAACTCCCCATTTACTCTGAACCTACATGATAACAAAAGTAACCAGGTCCTTTTCCTATCTTGGCCTAGACAAGTTGAGAGCCATACCATTGCTAACTCTTAGGTGAATGAACACAAGGAATTTTTAAATATTGTTTTCATAAATATGGATCTGGAGTATAGCTGTACTATCGCAGTACCCTTTCCAAGGCTTCAAAAACTTGGACAAACTGTGATTGCAATGAAATAATAATCCCCACTACATTTTAGAAACAAATCCAGAAAGGGTGAAGCTTCCAACTCGTGCTGACTGCTAAGGCCTTTATTATTCCTAGAGGTGATATGTAAACTCCTTCAAACAATATGATTTTCCTTTCTGATCTATGTCCATCTATATCAGCAGCCTGGAGGCTCTGTACCTCAATAAGCAAATTTGAAATAGAAGATTTCCTTCTGTTCTTCAGTTCCTCCCTTAACTCTGTCTTAAAGTGCATCTTGAATCTGAATGAGCTCTAGACAAACCTCACATACAGCAAGCAGGGGAATTCAAACCAATGCATTTATTATGCCTGGGAGTCACAGCTGAGGAGCAGAGTTGCCAAACCCAGCAGGGTTTACACAAACTGCTCCTGCTTTTCATAAGCATTGAGTGCAGCCAAGGTACTGTTTGTGAGCTGAATTTCAATCCAATTGCCAAATGACCAATGTTAACTGCATCACTTTGAGAGTTTATTAAGCTGATTTTATAAGCTCATTTGCTTCTGCAAATAGGTAACACAGAGGTGGAGCATTGTTTCTAACTCACTGTTAGTGAGGGGACAATGGCCTTGTTTCCATGAATCCTGAGCAGCTGGACTATGATTACATAGCCAGAACCTAAGTAATCAAAGTAAGTCAATCCTTCTAAATCCTGGGAGTGTAAAAATTCAATTCTGTCTACAAGGAGAATTATGTCCTTACATCTTTATCTTTCACAGATATAATCACTAAATTAACCACTAGTGGTAAAGACCTTTGGGAAAATCATGAGTTTCCCCTATAATGCTATAATGCTATAATGTAGAATGGTTGAAGATAGAGTCCAAGGGTCAGAAACACTGAAACACAAAGACAATGTAATGTTAAGCACAGTAACAGCATTTCCACCTAATTCAGTACTCTCCCAAAGGAACTCATTACTATAAGACCAAGATGAAAGTTTTTTAAAAGCCATTTCATGTCAGTCATAGAGATGGCATTCTCTCAAACCAGAAACCATCAATATCTATTTATCTTTTATAATGGAAAAGGAAAAGATTAAGATTTACCAAAAAAAAAAAAAAAAAAGGCATGGAGAATGTTTCAGTGAAATTTTTCCTTTGATGTTTGGGTCTGGTTCAGGTAGGAACCTTTGCCATGTAATCTTACTCTCCTCTTTGTCAGGCTAAGAGGTTAGGGAGAGTTAACCAAGGCAATGAGTCCTGGTTCTAGGAAGTAAGAGCTCCTCCCAGAAAATGTTTGCAGGTATCCAGATGGCCAAGCTTGTGAAATATGGGCAGCCTGCAAAAGAGCTTCCCCATGCAGCCACGAAGATCTGACTTAGAAAACAGAAGAAATATACCAATGTCAACACCAAATCTCAGATGTGTAACCACAGATGTAGTTGACCAGCATGTAGTGTCACAGAAGCCAAGGCCAAGGGAAAATGAAGTTCTGTTAGTCACCTAGCAGTAAAGTAATAACTCAGTTCTGATGGATTGCACATCTCCTGCTTTATTCATAGAGTGCTGGTTTTCAGTATATAGCTGATGGTTCAGTAACTGGGTTTGGTCATATGAAGCCACATAAAGGTGGATGGAGAGAACTGACTCCACAAAGTTTTCCTCTGACCTCCATACACTCACTATGTCATTTATTCACCTACATTCACATTTTTTTAATTAGATATTTTCTTCATTTACATTTCAAATGCTTTCCTGAAAGTCCCCTATACCCTCCCACCACCCTGCTCCCCAACACACCCACTCCTGCTTAGTGGCCCTGGCATTCCTCTGTACTGGGGCATATAAATTTCTCAAGATCAAGGGCTTCTCCTCCCATTGATGGCTGACTAGGCCATCCTCTGCTACATATGCAACTATAGACACAAGCTCTGGGGGTACTGGTTAGTTCATATTGTTGTTCCTCCTATAGGGTTGCAGCCCCCTTCAGGTCCTTGGGTACTTTCTCTAGCTTCTCCATTGGGGGCCCTGTGTTCCATCCAATAGCTGACTGTGAGCATCCACTTCTGTATTTGCCAGGCACTGGCATAGCCTTACAAGAGATAGCTATATCACAGTCCTATCAGCAATATCTTGCTAGCATATGCAATAGTGTCTTGGTTTGATGGATGTTTATGGGCTGGATCCCTGGATGGGGCAGTCTCTGGATGGTCCTTCCTTCCATCTCAGCTCCGAACTTTGTAACTCCTTCCATGGGCATTTTGTTCCCCGTTCTAAGAAGGAAAGAAGTATCCACACTTTGGTCTTCCCTCTTCTTGAATTTCATGTGTTTTTCAAATTGTATCTTGGCTATTCTAAGTTTCAGAGCTAATATCCACTTATCAGTGAGTGCATATCATGTGTGTTCTTTTGTGATTGGGTTACCTCACTCAGGATAATATCCTCCAGATACATCCATTTGCATAAGAATTTCATAAATTCATTGTTTTCAGTAACTATATTGTATAAATACATTGTATAAATGTACCACATTTTCTGTATCCATTTTTCTGTTGAGGGGCATCTGTGTTCTTTCCAGCTTCTGGCTATTATAAATAAGGCTGCTTGAACATAGTAGAGCATGTGTCCTTATTACAAGTTGGAACATCTTCTGGGTATATGCCCAGGAGAGGTATTGCTAGATTTTCCTGTTGTACTATGTCCAATTTTCTGCGGAACCGCCAGACTGATTTCCAGAGTGTTTGTACCAGCTTACAAACCCAACAGCAATGGAGGAGTGTTCCTCTTTAGGAGCTCTACTCTTAAACAAAGCACAAACTATCAAAAACCAGAACAAAACAAAACAAAACAAAACTCCCAATTTCTTTGTTAAAATTGCATCACTCTTGTCAAGTGATAATAGCAAGGCTACACAGGAAGACAGAGAATGGTGGATTTCATACAGAGTACTCAGGAAAGAAAGAGAGCTGTTGGTGGTTCCTGCTTGTGAAGGCCAAGACTCCCCATGGCCATTGTCCAAGAACCCCAGTGTCTCACTCTCTGCTCTTTTTCTATCAGGAAGTCCTTTGCTGGATTTTCATTTCATGTGGAGAGCTCCTTGTGTGGTTTGAAAGGAATTACTTAGGTTATGAAGACGTCAGTTTAGCACTTTGCCACTGAACTCATTACAATTCCTTTTATTATAGGATTTTTTTTGCAGGACTTCGTTTATACCTTTTCCAGATTTCAGCTCTATCCCTAAAAGCCAAGCTCCATTCTCATCAGACAGTATTTTGTATGCATCATGGTTATGCAGAGGCCTTTCTGATGGGAACAGATTACCTTGACATGACCTTAAGTGAGTCACTTTTCTTCTCTTTGCTCCATTCTGTCAGTGATCAAATTAAACCAGTCAACCTTCCCCAAGATGTGATCTTGAGGAGTTGATGTGAGAACTATGGGTGACCCTGAGGAGAAAACTCGGACTTATAAGTGATAAATCACTGGTCACTCTTAGAGGGCAGTGTGATCAATCTTCCTCCTACTTAACCTTATAATGAATTCTGGAAACTTTAAACATCAGTAATTTACAAGTTCTGTTTTGAAAGGTGATGTTCTCAGAGAGTAACCAGTACTCTTGAGCTCCATTATGCTATCACAGGGAGTAGAGTGGAGGAGCAGTTAATCCTATTGAATGAGAGTAAAGGCCATTACCCAAACTCTTTTACTCAAATTACACAAACTTTATTTTCAATCAGACAAGGCTATTTTCCTAAAGTAGGGTTTGAGAAAATAACATAAAACACTGGAAAGGGTGAGGTTTACATTAGATACAAAACTACAGGGTAAGAGAGATTTCAAGGGTTTTGTTAGTGGTGGTTTTTGTTGTTATTGTTTTGTTTGTTTTTGCTTTTTTTTTCAGATCATCTTATTATCAGGGTGGAGGTTTGGATATAGAGTATGAGCCATTTCCAATTTCAGAAAATAAGACATGGTCAAACCCACCCTCAGGAATGGTGGTAGAGGGGCTTAGGCTATTGATTAACAGGAGTATTTAGCTGGAGTCCCTTTGACTTGAGAGGTGGATCTAATTTTTGTTATTTCCTTGATTCCTTGAAGCTTGCACAAATACTTTTAGTTCTTAGTTTAGAAAAAAGATAAAAGCTTTACATATATTAACATTATCAGTTTATAATCTGAATTATAAAATAACATTGAAATCCGTATTATAGAAAAAGCAGCTATCAGGTGTTTGTAAACAGCTGGAATAGACTTGTTCATTCAAGTTACAGCTAAAGCTAAGACTTTAGGTTAAAAAAACAAACTTTCCTTTCTTATTTTTCAAGCGGGCTGATTATAGGTTTGATAGAGATGTTTATAACAGAATGAGAAGCATCTTTAAGTTCACATTTAGAAGACAACCAAAGGAAACTTAAAATCTCAAGCTTGTGACTGACAATAGTAGTTAGTGCTTTAACAGCTTCTCAGAACCTCATTGGTCAATGTTAAAACTTAGAACCTCTGACATCCTAGCATTTCCCTTCAGCTTCTTTGTATTTTTGTCCTTTACTCAATCTTCCTATGTTTTGTTTTAGAGCCTCTTTTAGTTATTTCCCCCCAGACCCTTAGTTTAGAAGCTTGCTCTTACAAGAACCTTTTAAGATATTCACTGACTCTTCACGTGATTAAAAAAAAAAAAATCACAATGTTTGTAAATATCTAAAGCTACCTAAAAATCACTTCATGTACCATTCTGGTGATGTCTAACAGCAAAGGGGTTTTTGTTGTTGTTGTTTTGTTTTTGTTTGTTACAGAAACATAACAAAGAGGACTTAATCCCTGGGGCAGAGGAACAAGCTTGAGAGGCACAGTGAGAGACTTCAGTTGGCCTGGGTGCTCTGCCAAAAAGGGAAATATCTTAGGTTTTGTGCTGACAATTATAGCCCTAACTGATTAGCATTTTTATCTAAACTAATACAGATTTTTGCCATCTTTATTTGCACAAAACTGTAGCCAGACCCTCTCTCATGACATTAAACCTCTGATGGTTCTTCTACGCTATATTTAATTGGAAGACCCAACTAGGGATGACAGTAACTGTCAGATTGGCATCAAAATCTGGCCAGAAAGACCAACAGTGCTAAACCAGGAGGTAGCCTGGGCTGATTTTCTCCAAGAGCTAGGATTTTTTTTAAAAATCTCCACTCTTATTTACATTTGCTTTTGCTTTTGGCAGTGATTTTGTCTTGACATTTTTAAATGGATTTCTGTTTTTGTTTAGTCCTTCACTTAAAGTGTAAAGTAAAATGGTCAAAATTATTAGAAGAGCTTTTGCAGAGATCAAATGACAGCGTCCCTTGTTAGATTAAATACAGACTCAGTTATTTTGAGGACATTTAATGATAAACGTTTTGGCTTAGGACATGACATTTGAGATTAAGTTGACATCCAGAAGGCCTATTATTTAGTTTGCTTTAAGAGCAAATAGTTATTGAACATAGTAGAAAACAACAACAACAACAACAATTTAAAAACCAACTAATATGTTACCTTGATTGAGGAATAAAACTCAAAGGCCTTTATTTCTATATTTAATTATATTTTATTTACATATTTAATTATTGTAATCTATTATACACTTTCAGTGTTGTTTCCCAATTTGAGAGGAGGGACTGTTGTGTTCTGCTGTCTGGTTTTTGTGTTTGTGTGTTTTGGTGTTTTTTTTTTTTTTTTTTTTGTCACAAAATCAGGTGTATCATCTGTCACATGACAGTCAGGGAACCTTTAAATAAACATGCTTGGATCTAGAAAAGAGAGAGCTATAATTCAGTTCCAGAACCAGCTTTTTGATAAAGCAGAACAGTAAAAAGCAATATTTTAATATTATCCATATCTTAAAACTAAATTCAGTGAGCAGGGGAAGCAACATGAACACAGAGAAGGCTCGGAGACAGAAATTCTGACCCTGGTTATTAGATCAGGCAAACAGGCAAAGCAGCTGCACTGGTCGGTCCTCCCCTGCTGAGAGTGCCCTGTCCTGCCCAGTTTGGGGCCACTTTTTTTCCCCTGCAGCATTGCACTCCTTGAGAGCTTTGTACTGCTTACTTTCCTACCTGATAGCCTGCAATTATTCAGTGGCTTATCCCAGCCAATAGCCAGCAGTGGACTCAGGAAGGGATAAGAACATTTTTTTGAGCTGCTGAGGCAGGCAGCATCTGTGGCAGATGGCCGACAGCAGATTTGAAAAACTAGAAACAGAAAAAGAATAAAACAAAACAAAACAGAAAACCAAAACCTAGTAAACACAGAACATAAAATGTTCAAGGGACAGATTCAGCAAAAATTGAGCAAGTAAACATAGAACATAGAATGTTCATGTAATAAAAGAGATTGTTCAAAACCAAAATATGCAGTGACCACCTTCATGCATACATTTAAACATGCTTGACAAATTTACTGTCTCAGATCCCTGTATCCAAGACCCAGGTGGGCAGAGACTGCTTGTTCATGCTAGTGAGCAGGGGACAAACAAACCACAGAACAAAACGGAGAGCACCAAGAACCAGGCGCCGAAAACTCAGGTGGGTAGTACAGTGTACCTCATCACATACCTCTCTGCCTGGCAGACAGGATGCCACCAGTACCAGATGTCACAAAAAGAGACGCCCTCTATGACCCACCAATGGAGGCCTTTTCAGATATGTGCTTACAAGTGTGATTTTAGAGCAAGGGTTCACTTCAACAATCTCAAACTGAAAGCATACCTCAGAGTCATGGAATATTTTCTTTCAAGGTATGTACCTCCTAAGGCTGTACTTCAGATCTGGGGTCTAGGGATGAAGTTCCAGATTCAGAATTTGAAGTCTTAATCTAATCGTTAATCCCACCAGAGTAAAGATTCTTTTAGTTGAATTAAGCAAGCTTTCTTTTATGTCTTTTGGACTACCTCCCTAAAGCAGGGCTTGAGAAAGCAGCATCAAACACAGGAGAAAATAATTTATATTAGCCCCCAAACTGGAAGGCTAGGGAGCTTTTCAAACGTTTTTGTTTATATATGAACTGGGCAGGGTCTTATAAAAGTATTTTGCAGAACATCTTATCAGTGCAGAGACCAGGGTATAGAGCACGGAACATGTCAAACTGAGAAAACAGGTCAAGACATGCTCAAATCCAAGGTTTACACAAAACATAGATGAGCCTATTTTGACCTTGTAATAAGGTGGCTTTTAATGTTAAGATGGAATCAGGGTGCTCCATCTTTTGTGTATGTGTGTGTGTGTGTGTGTGTGTGTGTGTGTGTGTGTGTACATGTTTGCAAGTGTGTTGGGGAATGTAATTCATTAGGAAACCATAGCAGTTATATATTCCACCTTATCTTTCTTCTTTCTTCTCAGTTTTCTAAAAACTTGAAATATATCCCAATTAGAGGGCATATCTAATTCCTTCCCATAGAGGATTTGGGAAGTAGTCCAGTGTGAATGTTTCTACTTTCTAAAAGACATGTTTTGGCAAACTAGAACTCTGGTGCATATAGCCAAGCTCACAAGCAAAATGACACCAAAGCATTGTGCACAGTAGTCTGAGCTTTAGCAACTGACAGGCACATGCTCAGTACTTCACACTTAGTCACACTTTCTATGTCTCCTCACATGTAGAGATAAACATGCTCAGCACTTCACACTTAGTCACACTTTCTATGTCTCCTCATATGTAGAAATGTTAATGACAATAATAAGTGATAAACCTATTATGGACAGAAAAATCACAAAATATGTATAAAGTAGTTAAAACAGTGCCTGCTACCCAGCCAATATTCCACAAGCCTTGAGAGAATAACTATTATTGCTGGGCAGCATTCTAAATTACCCACATCTGTGATGCTGAGAAATCCAGAACTTAGACAACTAAATTAGCTTTTTGCTAGAGCCATGAAATTATAATCTTAGTCATATAAAAGTTAAAATTCAACACACACACACACACACACACAGAGACAAATGGAATTTAGAGATTTTAGATAGCACTGACATTGTAGGCTTAATGTTCCATCATATTTTTCAATATCTAGATGGTTAAAAATGTAGCATGCCATGCTTCTGAAACTATGGCATCTTCAACTGGAAAAACAACTAGGATGTCTTTATACTGCAATCATGTGATTGAGAAGCATGTATATCCTTTGACTTCATATTCTTGGGAAGACCTGATTTTTGTGACTAATAGATACTGTTAAACTCTGCATCTTTTAACTCCAAATTGTACCTCCTGGTCTCTTTCTGAGGGGTTGCTAGAAATACTTTTCTTCTCTGGGACCTGTATTAGAAAGGCCTTCATCTAGAATCCATTGCAAAAATGGAATAAAAAAAAAAATACATTCATTGGCCAATTAGGCTCTCAGCCAATTGTCATTAGCTAGGTCTACATGGTGCAAGATGAATATTACATGCAATCACTGGAAAATTATCACCATGTAACACAACTTAATTACTGTGATTTGGTAACCCAAGTGAAACTGTTCTCTTTACTAGTCATCCCATCTTCAACACAGTCCTAGGCTACCTGCTTAACACTTTTGAAGATAATTTGAAATGTCTAATATTCTCTCTTTTCATCCATGATAGCACATATTTCTAACTGTGAAGCTCTTATTCTAGCCCATCTGCAAAAATTGAAACTCAGATAATGCATGCCAAGCAAATCATAACCAATTTTTTTATGAAGGAGCCCTTGATTTTGTGATCTTGCTACATTTTGCAATCCTTACATTTCTGTGAACCTTTATGTAAATTGTTCCATACCATGTGTACATTTTCATCAGAATTTATCGTCTTTTAATAGTGGCTTTGTAAGATTTATCCATAATGATTCTTGCAGGCATCATCCATCTTCTCTATGGAGATGACTCCAAATATGAACTCGGGAAGAAATAATCTCTTTGTGATCAATGGAGACCCAGATATCAAAAGTACTAAAAATAGTAAAAATAGGAGGGGTGTTCGCCCGGGAGCAGTCCCCAGGCCTGATCCGGCATCCACCGCCTTTCCCTGCCAGAGGAGAGGTGGAGAGGTGTTCGCTGGGGAGTCCCCAGGCCTGATCCGGCATCCA
>NC_034598.1:3987385-4080558 GCF_900095145.1 Mus pahari | reverse complement strand
TGGCCTCCTGTGAGGCTGTGCCAGTGCCTGGCAAACACCGAAGTGGATGCTCACAGCCAGCTATTGGATGGAACACAGGGCCCCCAATGGAGGAGCT
The DNA here is from genome assembly GCF_900095145.1 of Mus pahari. Classification (NCBI taxonomy): domain Eukaryota; kingdom Metazoa; phylum Chordata; class Mammalia; order Rodentia; family Muridae; genus Mus; species Mus pahari. Next base: position 4,080,461 of record NC_034598.1, on the reverse strand, counting down.
AGAGAAAGTACCCAAGGACCTGAAGGGGGCTGCAACCCTGTAGGTGGAACAACAATGTGAACTAACCAGTACCCCCTGAGTCTGTGTCTCTAGCTGCATATGTAGCAGAAGATGGCCTAATTGGCCATCACTGGGAATAGATGTCCCTTGGTCTTGCAAACTTTATATGACCCAGCACAAGGGAAGGCCTGGGCCAAGTAGTGGGAGTGGGTGGGTAGGGGAGCAGAGCTCGGGGGGAGGGGTATAGGAAACTTTTGGGATAGCATTTGAAATGTAAATAAAGAAAATAATAATTAAAAAAGACAAAAAAAAGAAAGAAGGCAAAAAAATAGTAAAATAAATGAATACATACATATATGGTCTTTACTGAAGAATTATACCATGAGGAACTTATAGAAAGGCATTTAAACAGTTTCGTAAGCACAAATGTTCAATATGGAATTGCTTTCCTGCTCAAATTTGATAACAACATATGTGTTTATCAATAGCAATTTGTTAGATTGATTTTTTTTATATATATAAACAGAATGGTGGAGTAGCGACAGAAACAGACTCACACGTTAAGCTGTTGGAGATCCTTATGTTTACAATGAAAGACTGTCAGTCTTGATGATATTCTGCTTCATATACTACGGTATTGAGTTTTGTGAGCAACTGATCCTACATTTTATGATGATTAACTTCTATTTACACCCTTGTAGCAGGAACATATGCAACTTGACTTAAGTGGTAAGGGATTGTAGGAAAATGTGGATAGTGATGTCATTTTTGAAAGAAATAACAAAATTTCTGGTTGACATGAGCTTAAAAACATTAAAAAGCAAGACTGTGCTAAAAGAGAAGAAATCAGTTCTTCAACCAAGTCCTATTACAGGTATGGGTGATTCTGAAATATTGCAACACTGCCAGAAAACTACAGCAGTGCTCAATATCAGACTCAAATAAAAGGATTATTAGAGTAACATTAAGGACTGTAGATGTCGAAGAACGGTAAGGGGACTAGAGTTGCACAGTATGCTTTTATGTGCACCTATTTACAATGTGCATGATCCTAGGTTCTATCCCTAGCACTACAAAATGAAGGAAAGACAAGACACATGTGCACACAAACATACATGAACACACATCCATGCGCATGCACACAAATGCACACACAAACACACATGCACATGCATAAGAGACAGAGACATAGTAGACAGAGATAGAGAGACAGAGAAAGAAACAGAAACAGATAGACACAAAATATGAATTACTAATGAGTTCCAGATGATAGGGATGCTGCTGGTCTGAGAATCACACTTTGAGATCCACGGCCCAAGAGGAAGAGCTGGTGATGAGGTCTACGTAAAAGTTAGACTACCTGACCTTGATGAAAAAGTCATCAACCACACCAGTGAGCCTTGGGGAGGAAGGCGGAGGAAGGCAAGCAGTGCCTGCCCTCGGAGGGCAGTGCTGGAAGTCCTGAGAGCCAGCCCACACACAGAGCAACTATTCTCATTAGACCTGAACTAACTGAAGTCTAACATAATCGTTCTGCAATTGGCTGTTAGTTAGATTCTGAAAGATGAATCAGTAACAGGCATGCTCACAGGGGAAATCTTAAACCTAGTGAACATATACCAGATATGCTACTCTTCAAAAGAACACATGACAACAAATACTGTTTTAATGTCTCTGTGAGCCTACTCAGCTTGGAATTCATGTTGTGGATCTTGACTGCTTGTAGGTAAGACTGAATTTTATATCCTTAGGAAATGATGTCAACCATCACTTTACATGAAAAAATAACTAAGATTCTCTAATCTTGATTTTAAATATGAACCAAATTCACCCATAAAGCTGGATTTTCAATATTACTTTACTTCTACAGTCCTCGATCAAAAGGTAAGAGAAAATATTATGTGGTAGTTACCTTACCTTTGTTTGAGCAACTCAAATTATGTTTCTACCACATTGTCTATAGAAACATTACCCTGCTTTGGTCAATTTGACCTAAATTGTCAAATGTCAAGGATTAAGCTTTTTGTTCCATTTTATTGATTTCTATAATATCAAATAGTTATCAACAGGAGAAATATGGATGGCATTGAGACATGTGTTAATTTGTCAATAATATCTGAGAGTTAATTCAAAATAATTCATGAACAAATGCTAGGAATGCTATACACAATGAGAAACTTATTACAAAATAGAAAAGCAGTTACCCATTATTGTCAAAATTGAATATCTATATTTTTGTTAGAGAGGTATTCCCCAAGAAATAGTGAAAAATGGATAAGTACATATCTCTTCCTTCATGAGTTACTGCATCACTGATTTGGCAATAATCTAATTACCACAGGTACTGCTTGTGTGGCAGGTACTCATTGCGGGGTGGGTGTGAGCGGGTGGCGATGGTTTGAAATAACTGACAAAGAGATGTGAGCCAGCAAATACACAAGATGGACCAGTGGCATTTGCAGATGAACAACACGACTGCTGGCTATTAATACCAAGGACTGAATCACACTTGATGCATCCTAGTTTTTTGTCCAGGAAAAAGGCTTTAGCACTAGAGAAATGAGTCATTTTGATCTGCCCCGTTGCCATGGATTTTATTGCCCTAGAGACCTCCCATTGCCTACAAAAAACATGATGAGCATCACTCACACTAGGAGCTCTCTAAGGGCAAGGGCATCAAGGTCTCCTTCCCTGGACACCTCTAAAGCAGAAAATACCACTTTTGCAAGAGTGAAGAAAAACCTCTCTTCGCTATGAGTGAGCTACTAAGTTTGATCATTTTTTTAAGCTAATGACATTAAGAGATGTGGGTGAGTGAGGGCAAGGGTTAATGTTCATGCAAATTTGAGAATAATTAATCTCTTATGTGTCAACATAAAAAATGTAACAATCAAGTTACCTCTTTCTTATATATAGATTATGAAGATATACATCATCACTTCAAATGCTTTGTCATTCTGTCCTGCTCTGTAATGAACAGTAATAATAACATTAAATAATGATAGCAAAATGAGAAGTCTATCTCTAGTATTGGCTCCATAAGCTTGTATTTCACATAATGAGTTACAATAATGAACATACATACTAAATTTTAGGTGACCGTAACATATGCACTTATATTTCAAGGTTAAGTGTGATATACCGTTGCAGATAATGTATACAAAGTTTTATTTTTGTGTTTAGATTTTTATGATGACTTAGCACAAGTAGGAATTTAGGTTTACTTAAAATGAGTGAGTTTTTGTCTTATTAAGTGAATAGTAATTTAAAACCAAAAGAATGATGTTTACATTTATTTAAGATATAAATGCAAAAGTATATAAAAGTAATTTACAATAATTCCTTTGTACTTAAATATATTACCTATAAAAATTTCAACTGCTATTCACTTAAAAATTCTTCTATAATATATAATTCATTAGCTGAATTTTAAAAACTTTTGGTACCTATACATCCCTCAACAGAATTTTCCTAAAACTCATATTAATGTAAATAGTTTAAATGCAGCAGAGTAACAAAATGTTTCTCTAATGTTGCAATAAATGGATACTTTGAATATTTAAATTTTGGATCCAATTCATAGTCATAGGATGTTTATCAGATGTTGTGGCCATTAATGACTGTAATCAGATTGGAGATTCCTCAACCACATTTGCTCTTCTCTTTATCCCAAGAAAAACATCACTTTTGGTTGTGTATGGGAATAGTATTATAACAAAGTGAGAAACTAGATTATGAGCTTCCTTTTCAATTAATAAGAGTCATGTGACAAAGGTCTAATTATTGAGATGGAGCATAATGGAGAGTGACTTGGCTAGATGTGAGTCCTTTCCAACTTCTTTTGACTTTTTGCCTGGGACACAATTTAAGCTCTGGACCTCAGACTAAGAGCCAGAATTCAGAAGGTCAGGACAAGTTGTAGAACACTGGTGACATTATTAGTTGGGCTTTCCAGAGAAACAGTAGCAATAGGAGGAGGTATGTGTATATGTGTATGAGAGAGGAAAATATGGACAAATTCTATGTAGGCAATGTAAAAGTAAGGGAACAATTATAAGTAATTTGTTTATGAGGTTATAACACTAACTTCAAAATTAGCAGCGAGCTGCCAGAGCTCCAGAAGAGCCAGTAGTATATTTAGAATCTGAAGAACTTGGAAACCAAAAGCAAAGGGTGGAGACAAGACTGATGCTTTTGCTTGGGGATGAGGTAGAGAAGGCAGTCACAGCATCAAGAGGTTCTCTTAGATTTTAGTTTTAATTTATTTTGGATTTAGAGTAGGAGGGCTCTATAGACATTCACCTTATTAAATAAAACCAGAAACATCCAGAGGGGAATCTACATTAATCTGTACACCAATTACATGTTAATCTCAGTGAACACCTCAAAAACACACTAAGATTAATGTGTGAGGAAGAATATGTTCCCTTCCATGGTCCAGCCAAGTGGACCCATGAACTCTACCATCACAGTGATGTCTGGCTGCACCACAGCAGTGAAGCATGTTTCTATTTATAATGCAGATGAAGAAAAAACCCTACCTCACTTAATGTACTCTGTGCAGGTAAGTTGTAAGTTGTAAGTTGTCTTACAGACAACTGCAAATGATAGCCGATACAGTGATTGTAGCCATTTCACACAACCAGATTTCCTACAGATATCTTAGAACTTCAAGCATCATTTTCACATTATACTCTCATTTCAAATTTAGTCAAATACAGATTCTGGAAGAGATGAAAACTAAGAACTAAGTCATAGAATTCTTATTAAACCAGTTTATATTGGCATAAACCATCAATTCAATCATATTGTAATCATAGATATTATTTCTTATTAAAATATTTTTTCTTCTTTACATTACTTTTAATCTGCTTCATCTTCCTAACTCCAGTTTAACTTTCGAGATTCTGTTTACCCATCAACCCTTTGGGAAACTCCCTGAAGTTGTTCCCACATTTCCCTTTCCAGCCATGTTCCCTTCTATTCTGGTTACCTATCCCAAGAGCTCTCACACAACTGAGTTTATGGGGTATTTTGTTTTGTTTTGTTTTGTTTTGTTTTGTTTTGTTTTAGACTCCTTTTCTTGTAGATAATTTGCACTGTGAGAGTAGGGGCTGAATTCTCCTTGCTTCTGAATCCATCATGTGCTGTCAGCCTTCATCCTGTGAGCCTGCCCATCATCTGGTTTTTACTGATCTCTTCATTTAATAAATCTCTTTAATTTCCGTGGCACATGTTGATTCCTCTCTGCTATCCCATAGTGCTAATATATAAATTGTCATTTATGTCCATCTAAGTTGTTTCCTGGTGTACATATTGGCATTTTAGCAGTTTCTAGGTGGTGTTGTGTTCTAAACTGTTTCAATTTAAATAAGTTTTCCTGTACTTCAATTTATTTACTTAATATTGTATTTTAAGCTCAATGATACCACATATACATTGAAACAATTGCTTCTCCGTGTTTCTACCACTTGTATAGTTATTTGTCTTCATAGATACACTTACTGGGTTCTTTCAAGTCCCCATCAGCACAATACAGAGGGCCAAGCACTTACTGACAAGTCCCTTTTTGAAATTGTGAGAAACTTTTTGTGTATATTTAATGTAATTGTGTATGTATATGTGTACAATATGTTATCAATACATATTATAATGTGTATACATATAATGTGTCTAGGTATATATCACACATACATACACACACACACACACACACACACACACACACATATATATATATATATATATATATATATATATATATATATATATATACATATGTTATTCCAGAGGGGAATCTACATTAATCTGTACACCAATTACATGTTAATCTTATGGATCCATGTAACACAATTGCCAGATAAGACAGATCTCTCTTTTCAGTTACACATAGCCGATTGCTTGATCTCTGAGGATGCATAACTGAAATTCAACTGTATATCTGTCCTACTTGTTTCTGTTAACCATGGTAAAATTCTGACCAAAACTGATATGTGGGGTGGGAAGCAAGGGAGTGATTTGGCTTCTGTTTTTCAATTCCCAACCCATCATTGAAAAATGTCAGAGTGGGAACCCAAGAAAGAGGAGAAGTAGGAAGAATGGAGGAGAACTGCTATGTCCACTTTAGTAGTGAATCACATTACAAGTTTAGAAACCTGAAAGCAGTCCTGAGGCAAAGAGTTTTACGGAAACATAACCTGCTAGAACCTTGGCATTCCAATAGCCCATATACTCAAAACCAGTCCCCACATTAGTCTGGTGTATGGATCTGTGTGATCTCTTTCAGTATTGTTTTATTATAAGTGCCTTTAAGGATTGATTTTGATATACAGCTAAGCCTTCGCCAGTGTTCCAATGGTTCTCTAGAAAGTCCTTGAGCCACCCTGAGCTTGGAATTAAGTAAAAATGTTACCTATTCAGTAACACTCAAATTTACTTCTAGTAGAGACAGTGAAAATAATCAGGCATTACAATTTACTTGAATAGAGCTAGAAAGCTCAGGGTTAGTCTACATAGCATTTACTTAGAACAATAGCCAAGTCTCACCCAAACACAGGAATACACAATGGCCTAGGAAATAGGTGGGTTGTAGTATTACTCATGAAAGGGTTAGTAGAACAGAATTCCCCTGGTGCAGGTTTTTTTCACTAGGCCCAGAGGAATAGCATAATCAGGTATTTACTTAAGAAGCTCTGGTGGTGGGTTTAACAATAGACTAGCATTGCATCAGAGCATTCACCTGGCTCCTGTGTTTAGCTGATCTTTATTAGGGTTGTTCCTATTCTCAGTTGTAAACAAGGCTTGGCTCCACTTTTTATGATACATTTTCTTTGTTTTGTACCTTGACAGATATTCGCCTAGCCTTCCTGTTTTTCTTCTGTATTAAAAGCCTGGTGTTTGCTTGGAGAAAATACATCAAGATACAGCACTCTCTTGTGTCTGTGTCCGTTTGTCACACTTTTCTCACCAACACCATGCCCACCTGCTGGAACCCCCCACGGATTGAGGGGGGCCAACTGAGCCCAGTCCAGGCTTATGGGCTTGCAATCAGGCTCCTGCTCAGCTACATTCTTATACAGCCCTGACCCACCTGCCTAACACGCCCACATTGCTCTAGTCCCTCCTGCATCAATTACTAACCAAGAAAAACCCCACAGAGACAAATGTGATGAAGGCAGTTTTTAACTGAGGTCTCCTTTTCCTAGATTGTAGAGGTGACAACCAGGTTTACCTGACACAGGGTCACTTTACTTTGCACTCGCCTCTTATTGCATAGATGTGAAAACTGAGCTTCTTGTACCGTGAATTCTGGATGCCCAGTATACTTACTGGAGTTGTAAAACCTCAATATAACGTAATAAAAATGAGATTACAAAAAGGGGAGTACTATTAAAAAAACAAAAATATTTTAAGTAATAGTTATTAAACTTATTTTGAAATAAAATTCTGTTAGGCAATAAAACGAGGGACTGTGGACAAAAATAAAACAGTGAAGCAAGTCCTCCACTCATATGGCTTTAAGTTCTTGTCCACTGCAGAACCCCAGATCTAGGAAATGCATATGATGCTTACAAAGATGGCATCTGAGCTGGAAACCCAGCTATATATTATTCTAGGGATGGTGTGGTGATGGTAAAGAGGCTTTTGATAATACAAGCAAACAAACAAACAACAACAAAAACTGGCACAAGAATGGAGAGAGAGAGAGAGAGAGAGAGAGAGAGAGAGAGAGAGAGAGAGAGAGAGAGTGAGAGAGAAGTTCCCTGTTTTAAACAAAATTTTGAATTTACTAGCCAGTTAGCAAGATATCAGTGAAGATACATTCTATAAGGCTATCTCATGATGGGAGAGTCACAAGTTTCAAATAAGCTTCAAATTTAAATTTTGGGAGCATGTCTAGAAAAAACAATTCTTCAAAAATGTTTTTAAACCATTAAAACCTTTTCCTTCCTATTACAATTAGTGTTACTGGGGGAACAATTATAACAAAGTAAAGACTGGGCAAGTGGATCCCTCTGTCCTATAACCTTTTATCTTCTGAAAAAAGGCAAGTCACTATGAACCTTAGGTAACAAGGAAAACCAGCAGCACCTGGGAATTCAAAGGAAGAAAGAAGAAATCCTGGAAGCAGATGGAGTCATGACGTCAGACAAAACAGTAGCCCCAAACATGAGCATGTTAAAATTCCTGTTAAAAGCAGTTTCATTTATAACCAAAGCTCAAAGTCAGTAACACCAGGAGCCTCGGCCATGATCAGGGTAGCGAAGGCCTTGTCTTCTGACTATAGCAATTTGTCCTTATGCCACTATGTAAGATGCTGACTGTAACTAGTGTCCTCCCTACAGCCATTCCATCACCTCCACCAAATACATCTGAGTTTGTAAGAAAGCAAATAACCTTCAGGATAAAATTCTTCATGCTATGAAAGGAGGACAGAGGAAAGCTGTAAGAGCTGAAGAAACTTTACCCTTCACAAAAATCGAGAGAAAAAGAAAGGAGAGCAATAGGCCTCAGGCTCATGAAAGGCCACAAATACGTGACTTTCTGATGCATGAATGCATATACAATATATACAAATATACTAAATAGTCATGTTTTTCCATATATTATTATATGTTTGCCTATATATATATATATATATATATATATATATTATGTATATAATATATATTGCATAAAGTATTTCCAGAGTAAATATAAGCACTACAGAAGTAGAGCTGCCACACCCCTTCTAGCTGATGACTACAGAATTAGCAAGAAGCTATCACTCTGAAGGAATCTTCATAGCACAGCTATCTCCCTATAGAATTTCTAGAGGGATAAGTTAAACATTGAGATTCATATGCAAGTGTGAATAATTAAAATGAGGATCTTAGGAAACACTGCACCATAAAATGTTGGTATTATAGAAGGCAGTGTGTGTTTGTGTGTGTGTGTGTTTGTGTGTGTGTGTGTTTAGAAATCTCAAAAAGAAACAAAAAACTTAGACAAACATGATACCAAAAATCAAAAATACAAGTAACTCAATAAGTGTGTACACTGTAACTAGCAGAATATAGAATAAGCTGCAATATATCCCACCCCAAATGCTTTTAGGAGAGAAAGGGGAAAACAATGGAAAAAAATGGAAATCTTGAATCTCTATGCAAGCATTTATTGCTTGGTAAATTGGAACCTTATAATGGCCTGTCAAGGTGGATTTAATTATTATTCATTAAGTAAATAATGAAACAGGCCCAATGCTTGAGTCTATTGTGTCCAGGGCTAAGTGTTTCATCTTCCTGGCCTAGCATGTAGGTGGCAGTTGATTGTAGAGTGCTGGAAGCAGCTGTAGGTACGTCAATCCATGGGGATACTCAGGAGGACGGCACAAGCAACACTGCATCCCCTGCAGAGCTAAAGAGAAGGATGGTCTGAGGGTGCGGCCGGCCAGGCTTCTGGACCTCCTGAGAGGCTTCCTCAGGACTGTAGTTTCCAGAGACAATAGCATTTAGCTTATGAAGTTGCAGAATTGTGGTCCTTGTCCCCAGTAATTGTAATTCAATCTGCATGAGAATCTCCTTTATAATAACCTAGGTAATTAGGAATAGGAATTTGAGCAAACAAGGGGGAGGTGTTACAGAAGTCATAGTAGTTAGAATTCTCAGAATGGAATTCTAGAAAGAAAAGAAAGCACTGGAAGCATATGGTCTTTCTCAAAGCTTCAGCTAAAAATGGCTTCGAATATGTTTGTAAACAAACTATTCCAGCAGGCTGGGAAGAGTTGCCAAGGCAACTGGAATGCTTCAGGAGATGGACAGTTCACCATCCTACTCCGAGCAAAGGGTTTTCAGGACACAGCGGGTGGTAAGTAGCACCCTCAGAACCATTTTCTCTCAGGAACAGAACTGAATCAGCTATGACATAGAAGAACAGGAGCGTGAACCTCAAAGCTAAATCAACATACTTTCAAGTGATTTAGCTGCATCCCCTCTCAGCCAGACTCAGGGTTATTAGAGACATAATCTATACTTTAGAAAAGTAAAATTAATATTGGAGTCTAATAAAAATTGCCATACATGCAAAGAAATAGGAAATTATTTACACAAACATGCTCAGAAATCATACATGTGTTAAAATTAGAGGTAAGGAAACAGGAAAATTATAACTATGTGGTATATTATGATATATAATATCCAAATATACAAAAAAGGAGATTAATGTGCAAATCATGTTTAAAAATTCACAGAAGATGCAAACAAAGATGCAAATAGAATTCCTAGACACAAAATCTGAAATGTCTGCAGGACAAGATTAAATAAATATTAGTGAGTTTGAAGACCTTATGATGCCAAATTGAAAAAAGGTACCTACAACCTGTGACCTATGTTATAAATGTGCATTTGGAATCCCTGATTGGGTAGACAGTAATGTTGTAATTGGAGAAATAATGGGGAAGAGTTTTCTGCATTTGATGACAATGATAAGCTCACAGAAGCAAAAAAACAAAGGGGGAGGGGAGGAGGATGTCAGTGAGTTCAAGCATAAATATTTGAAGAAAATTACACTACTGTCTATAATTTAATTACTTAAAATCCATAGTATAAAAATAAAGCACTCAGGCAAGAAATGATAATAAGCATATGAAGGACCAGAGGGGAGGAAAACCTTCACTGGAATCAGCATGCTTGCCAACCAACAAGGGATATGCCATACGCTTGCCCACCAACGAGGGATATGCCATACCAGGGAAGTTAAACCCAGAATGCACCTCCACAGAAATCTTGGTTAAATAACCCTCTGATACACAAATGAACAGGAAAAGTCTACTTCTCAGATCAATAGTTAGGTTAAGGAATGTTTGTATAAATTAAATATAAGGTCAAGAATACAACTGCAAATATGAGCATAGTCTATCACTATGTTTCTGCAATGTTATTCTGCTATAAAAGCGACCTTTAAAAGCCATTAAGTTGAATTCCAATGAGGGCAGGGTGAGATGCCAAAGATGGACTGAAGCAAGAAAAATGTAACATTTTAAAGCTCCTTTCCAAAACAAAATAGTGGGCATCCCCACAGTGGCTCTGGCATTCAGTCACAGCCAGGCGTGCTTTACTTATAAGCTGGGGGGGGGGGTGTTCTTTGTCATTTCTTCTTTTTCTGTCTCTCTCCTCACAGGGCCTCTCCCCCTATAAGTAACCAGAAAGCAAATGAATGACCCTGAAAGCAAACCTCTAAGGGTTCTCAGGGTCTCTCTCAGAGTACAGATGGTGCCTTATGACATCTCACAGGCAACTGGAGACACAGCAGCAGAGTTCAAGGGCTTGGGCATAAATCACACGTCTCAGAATTTCAGCATTTGTCGTTCACCTGACTTGTGACCATCACATTATATAGTAGAAGACATTTTGGATGATGTTCATGTTTCGTTTCTGATGATGTATTCTTCATGAAAAACCTCCATACAGTACTTGGAACAAGGCAAACATATGTACATCGATACATTGTTCTTGGCATAATGCCCTTGACAGTGACAAAGGCTCCCACCTGCCCCTCAGTGAAAAGATGCATATGGCTCAATGCTAATTAGCATCAATTACACAAAAACTCTTTTTGAAGGCTGGGTCTGGCCCTCCCTGTCTGCAGGTGCAGCATTCGCCCTATGACCTTTTACTCTGAGATCAGACACGGAGAGGAGAAGTGGGACTGGTCAGCAGGGACTATGGGGCTGTTTATCTCCTTCAGGAATCATTGTCTGGCCTCCACCATTCATGTCAGCAGAGGCATTTTCCTCCTGGGAAACTTAAAGCTAGGTTGAGAGATTTCATCTGCCTGGCCTCTTTCTGGAACTTTGTGGACATGCAGCTGGCTTCGTTTCTCTGTTTCTTCCTTCACACTCATTCTGAAAGAAAAAAAAAAAAAAACAAAAGCAAAACCAAAACCAAAAAAACACTTTCCTACAAGGAACAAAAACGCGGCAGAAAGAACACGGGTGGCTGGAGGCTGACTGACAGGCTGTTATGTAATGACAGGGCTCATGTCTGCAAAGGCAGCTTCAGGCCATGACGTGCGTGAGACCTACTGTGAGAGAGTGGCTAACCAGTCAGTAGCAGCTAAAGAGCAACAGCCCACTAGATAATGCAATAGCAACACACTAAGTGAACACTTGCTTTAAGGTTTTGCTTCTTGTCAAATAAGAAACACACACACACACACACACACACAGACAGAGAGAGAGAGAGAGAGAGAGAGAGAGAGAGAGAGAGAGAGAGAGAGAGAGAGGGAGAGAAGAGGAGAGAGGAAGAGAGAGAGAGAGGGAGAATTAAAACATAGCCATTATCCAGTAAGAACTGCTTTTTGGGGTGATATTCATTAAGTAGCCTTTTCTGAAACTTTGCCTTTCTTGATGTTAAGCAGAATCCCCCACATAAGCACTTCTGGCACCCCATGGTCTCTCCTGGCGAGGTAACCATCATACTTTGGGTTACAGTTGCCTAGGCTCTGTAACTCCTGCATGCATGTGATCCTGGAGGGATGACAGCCTGCTTACTCACCCACAAGTATTCAAGTATTCCCAGGGTTATTGTGGGTTCTGGCAGCTTCAAAAGAAGGAGAAGACCCCCAGGGGCCCAGAAAAATCTTGTTTCAAACTTTAAACCAACCTGAGGTTCCACTGAGGTCCTTCCAGCTAAATAAGCACACACCTTCTGTAGTAGGAGGAGATGGAGCACTAGAGTAGACACCTGGTCCTAATGTTCAACCTTCTCCATCGGAAGGCAGCCAGTCTTGTGGGTACTTGCTTTATAGAGTATCTGCTCTTTGCCACCAGACCCTATGTGCTACACAAGCCTATGCATGGATAAACTCCCCAACTGCTGGTTAGGGAGCTCTTCTCACGGAGGGGTGGTGGGGGTCTCTACAGTCCCAGTTTGAGACCTGCCTGGACCTAAATGTCATGCTTGGCAACCTGAAAAGAGAATTTGTTAATTCTGCTGACTTTGGAATAAAGATGAAGCCCTTTAAGTACAAGCTTCGCAGAAACTGATTGTCCTTCCTTTGCTGTCAGCTGACCATCAAAGGAACTCTAGAGTCTACGCTGACTAACAGCGCCAGGAAGGTCTGTATGGAATCACCTGGCCATCCAGACCAGTTCTCTCCAGTGTGTTGATTCATGTTCTCTGTGGGCCTACAACACTCCTGGATGGCCTGTCTACCAGAAACTTCACAGCCTCAGACCACACTGACGGCCAAGACTGTTAAACCTGAAAACACCGAGGAAGCAGCCTGTGAGATTCCCCAGAGAGTGATAGTTTGCCCATGATCATGTCTCCCTTTCAGCTCCTAGATGCCTGACCCATCCCCTACACTGATATAGTATTTCTGGTCCATTTGTGCTATTAAATTTACAATAACTATTTTTCAAGTGCAAAGTATCAACATAACTATGATCATAAGCAATGTTCTTTTAAAATATGAAGTTTTCTCTTTTTTTTTTCTTTTTTTGTTTTTGTTTTCTTGTTTTTGATTTTTTCAAGACAGGGTTTCTCTGTGTAGCCCTGGTTGTCCTGGAACTCACTCTGTAGACCAGGCTGGCATTGAACTCAGAAATTCCCCTGCCTCTGCCTCCAGAGTGCTGGGATTAAAGGCTTGTGTCACCACTGCCAGGAAATTTTTTTTTTTGAAGATTTCTACATAAAAATGCCCACAGTTTTAAAAACAGTCTTTCAATCACTGCATAAAACTGAAGACTCACTTAAGCTATGCTTTAGTGGGGCTACACATTGATAATCCATACATATGAAAGCCTTGGAGGATATTCCCCTACTTAGGGAACAAATGAAAACATGATGCAATGCCACAGAAGACTACTTTGCCTTGAAGTTTCCCTCAATTACAGAGTTCACAGAGAATTTTAAACATTCTGGTTTAATCTACAGTTTGATCGACTTCATAGTTCTGTGTCTGATAGAAATTTAAGTTAACTTGTTTTCTTGATCTCAGTCTTCCACCTGTGCCTCTCATTTCTAGGATCTCTATGAAGGAAAATACCTCTGGTGTGTACTAGGTTCTATTTTGAAAATTACCTCCTTTACTTCAATTGCATCCTCCTCCACAGCAGGATTCTATGCTATTTTATAAGCCAAAGAGACTTAAGCCAGACATGAGCTATTTTACCTGTGTCTGTATTGTTGAATGTGCTACATACAAGACAGGTTACTTAAACTGGAGTAGGGATGAATTACCAAAGGCTAACTAACATAGAAGGTATGCGTTAACTGGACCATGTTAAATAGGATATATTTAACTGATCAATGTATTAGAAAAGCCCAATGTGTGGAAAATGAAAAGCATTGTACCAATCTAAAGGTAGTTACTGTTACAAGAGCAGTAGTTCATGATGGTACACACTTTGCCTGCTCCAAGGGTATTTACAGCTGATGTCCAGGAGACAGTTTCAGACTGCTATTCTCAGCCCCTGACATAGACATCTCCCAGGAAGAGATGTCCAGTACTTACATCTTTTAAATTCAAGAAATAAGAGAACACCTGTATTTGCTAGAAATGACCCTGAAAGAGTCCATGCCCACTGCTGCTGCTGCTGCAATCGGTATCCTACAAGTTCAGCATAGCCAGCTTTCTACTCTGATCAGGAAAAGCTCATGGATTATTCAGCAAAACATAGTCACTCTTCAGAGAGAAATAGATTCATTGATAACAATGGTCCTCCAAAAATCCTAGAGCATTAGAGTTGATTACAGATAAGAAAGAAATTCATGACTTAAAATGAAAAAATACCATTTTTATGCTAAACAGTCTGGAATAATGAGGAAAGAGAATAAAATTTGAAATGTAAATAAAGAAAATATCTAATTTTTAAAAAGTTATTACAAAAAAGAAAATCTTATACTAAGTGAAATGTGTTACCATATCTCTTTTTTATTATTCTTTCATTGAAAATGGACTTTTTCCTCACATAATATATTCTAACATTCCATACAAATAAAAAATAAAATCTTATATCAAGAGAGAAAAAAAGAAAATGTCAAAAAGTTATTACAAAGGATTAGAGCTAAAGGAATAAATGAGAGCCCATGGAGTACAATACAGGTGATACTCAGAGACTAACAACCCATTTCTACAAGATAAGATGCTATGAAAGCGAGGAGGGTAAAGTAGAATAATGATGAACATAGTAATTATTATTACATATTTATTTATTCACATATTTGGTAATTTACTTAAAGCACTGTTTTGTACTGTCTATTTGCTAAACATGATGTCACTTGCTTCCTGGTACAAAATGACCTAGAGGAATAGCTGAAACAAAGGGTCTTGACCCTTAACAATGTGTGACTAGGAGAGGACTGCTGTGAACCCTCCTGTAAAATCTGAAAAGTCTTGCTTGCTTTCCTATCCCATATTCTGCAGAATATGGGGACACACACTGGACCTTGCATGGAAGTCTTTCAGGAGGAATCCTGGCTTCTGTCCACTGGTGATGTCTCCTCTCTTCCATTCTCATTAGTATTAGAGTGTTTATTACAGGAAGATTCCTGCAATACATGGTGTATTGAATTAAGAGCAGAGGCATCTACAAACTTGTCAGGGCTTCCTCCATTTGAGTGTCATGTTCTTATCTTTAAAACTATTACTCACCATTCAATATCTAGACTTAATCACCCATGTCAAGCATCATCATACCCTACTCACTTTAAAAACAACTTGTCACTTTGCATCAGGTTTGTTTTATGAGAGGGTTTATTGTCTTATGCTGTTTTCCCCACAATCATCCTTGTTCTCAAAGGACAGAATACTGTGTATCTCATCTTTTATTTGTTTATAGCATCTCTCTCAGAAGTCAGAATGCCCATTTGATATACTTTCAGTAATTCAATGACTGCAGAATGAAAGGTGGTCTGTTTGTTTCCTCAATCTTTGAAATGATTTGTAGGGAATGGTTTTACTTAGTTTCCCCCATATCATCTGGTAGAGGAAACAGTCTTGGATACACATTAAAATACAGATGATGAATATCTATCTCCAGGTGTCAGGAAGTAAATTCATACTGATCGCTCCTAAGAGGATGGAAATGCTTATAGAAAACAGCCTGAATGAGTCTAAATTGCTATTAAAAATGAAAAACTATATAATGTAATCAAAAATGAAAATGAATAAGCAATGAACACAGGTGGCTTTTTGACACAAATCACAGAGAAAAGGGCTGGCTCCTCAGAACACAAATAAAAGTGAAGAATCAGAAGATGATTTTAGCAATGAGAGTGACAAAAAGCAGTAAATACCCAAAAAGAAAGGATGAGAATATCCATTCTACAAACATCCTTAAATGACCAATGTCACTATTACACACACACACACACACACACACACACACACACCACTATGAAAGTATAAAATCTCAATGTTCTTAACTTTATTCAATAAACACTAGCTGGGTTTTCAGTATATTCTAATACCTGTTTCTGGGGATAGAAAATTAAGTGCAAATTCATTCCTCTAAAGCAGTCCATAGAACAATAAAGATAGAGTGATACATATATGTGTATATGAAGTACATAAATAAAGTTTAACACATGTATATATACACACATGAATTAGAAAAATAAAATGATATATAATATTATATGTAATATAACATGCATATATGCTTATATGAATTAGGTGTCAAGAAAATATTCAACATAATATATTCCAGACTATTAGTCACTGGGTCATATCATGCTATAGTTGTTTTGACTGCAAGTGATAGAAAAATCTAACCTAAAATATGTTATGAGCAAAGAAAAATTGACCAATTGAAAGCTTAAGGGTACACTTGGATTGGGACCTCAGACAAGGTTCAAAGGTACAAAGGTCTTCTTTGTATTTTGGGACTCTGCTCCCTTCCAATGGCTAACTTTGTTTCCAGATTCTCTGTTGAAGAAGGATGGGTCCATTTTCTACAATTTTGATTTCCAGTGTAACTAAAAGTACACTCAAGAACCTCCAATGTAGTGCTCTTATGGTGTTCTGGCTCTGCCTGGGTCATTTTCTCTTCTTTGAACAAATTGTCATGGACAGGGTAAATGTGCAGCTCTGATTGACTAGAAATTTGCCACACTTCTACGTCAGTTCAAGGAGCAATCAATTCTACCTGGAGGTCAAGTAGAGAAGAGAAGCAGTGGCCAGATAAAATGCAGGTAATACCATCAGAAGGAAGAAAAAAATGTTAAGAAGCATACTGGAAACCAGCAACAGTGAACTGATTCAAGTGATTGTTGTAAGACCAAAAATAACCAAGCAATGAAACTTAACATTCAGTGATAATGAATAATCACTTTTGCACATGTGAACTCATGAAGATTGTGGCAGCAAGTGCAGGGCTTGCATAGATTCACAGTAGAAAGAGTCCCAGTACTTAGAAAAGGAAGTAGATATAAGCTCCCACCCTGGACCTAGAATCTATGACCAATTGACTTCCATTTGCAAAGGAAATATTAGTTTTCTTCAATGGGTTTCACTGGGTGCAATATCCACACTAAGGACAGGCCACATGCCCAGAAATAGATGATCAACACAATTTTCTTTTGTCTCATATCACTTTGGGCTTTTTTTAATAGTATGGTTTCCAATTTTGTATTTTTATTTGTTGTGTGTGTGTGAGAGTATTTTGTGCTTTCTCATTGTTATTTTTCCTTGTTATTTTATTTTAACCTATTTGTTTTCTTTTTTTATTTGATATTTTCTTTATTTACTTTCCAAATGCTATCCCGAAAGTTCCCCATACTCAACTGCTTGTGGACGTTGTACATCGTGGTGCGCACTAGGCTCCGCACCACGATGTACAACGTCCACAAGGGACATATAAAGTTTGCAAGACCAAGGGGCCTCTCTTCCCAATGATGGCTGACTAGGCCATCTTCTGCTACATATGCAGCTAGAGACACGAGCTCTGGGGGTACTGGTTAGTTCATATTGTTGTTCCACCTACAGGGTTGCAGCCCCCTACAGCTCCTTGGGTACTTTCTCTAGCTCCTCCATTGGGGGCCCTGTGTTCCATCCAATAGATGACTGTGAGCATCCACTTCCACTTCGGTGTTTGCCAGGCACTGGCATAGCCTCACAAGAGGCCGCTATATCAGGGTCCCTTCAGCAGAATCTTGCTGGCATGTGCTTTAGTATCTGGGTTTTGTTTTCTAAAGCGAGAAAGAAGGCCTGAAGTTGGATTGGTAGGAAGTAAGGTGGATCTGGGGGGAGCTGAGGAGGGGAAACTATGATTGAATATATGGCATTTTAAAAAGATTATTTTCAACAAATAAATGGTGGCTTAATCAAAGCATTGTACAAATGATGTCGGCACACTAAGTTAATGTGCTCTATTCTATACCCATCCCAAGGGTCAAAGCAGCTGGAAAGAAACAAAACTTATACAGTTCTATGTCTACAAAGGTCTTCCTTGAATTATAAATCAAGAACACATCAACCATGAAGTGTACGTAGTAAAAATTACAACTGTGTTAGGCTTCATCTCATATGACTTGAATGTTGAGTTTGTGTGGTCTTGAATCTTTACATTAACAAAACCAAATAAGCCCAAATAAACCTACTCTACAAAGAAGGCACAGTTGTCTGGGGTTCACATGAGTTCTTAGATGATCGTGGGTAAGGCATCAGTGCCTTGGATAATGGAGGGACAGGTGAGTCCCTGATATGCACCAGGAGTCTAAAGTGAGGTATTTTAAAGAACTTAAGGAAGGGACAATGTGTACACTGAAAAAGGAATGCTTTCTTGCACTGCTATAGGAAAACTTGATGAGAGAAACTGGCCACTATGGAAATGAGGTACTGTAAGTCTAAAGAAAGAGACAAGTGAAATTGTATTTGCACAGGTGCAAATTATTGGGCACTTATACAAGTGGTGTGGTCAAAGATGGGAGCATAACAATAATATTAGTGAGGAAAAAGAGATTTATATATGAACTTTGATCCAATGTGGAATACATTGTATTTGTCTCAAATCTATGCTGCTGACTATGCTAGGGTTCCATGTTGTACAGTGCCACATACCACTTTGATAATTAAGTGGTTTTATTCAACTATAAGTAAACAATATGGAGTAAAGGGAACAGGATTGCTCCAGGACAGCAGTAATGATGCTTATAAATCAAGACAGCTGTGGTAAAAACAGCCTGGATCATCGCACATACTTTGAGGTAAACACACACACACACACACACACACACACACATACACACACACACAAACACACACACATACACACATCACATGCCATGCATACATGTGAAAATACACCACATGCACATATACAACACACTCACAATACACATCATGCATACACATACACACACCACACATAACACATACACACACACATATACAGCACACATCTATAAAAAGCACACAGAACACATTATACATATACGCCCACAAATACATAGCATACACAACACATACAGAGCACATACCATCCACATGCATCACACAGATCATCGACACACACACACACACAAACACACAAACATACCACTATATGCATACATACCATTAGATCTTTTGGGTTCTGATCCTCTTACCAAAGCAAATTTTAATATAATTAACTTGAGATCTGTTCCTAGATCCTTCAATGTTTTGAAAAGCAGGATGCACCTTTGAAATTAGTACAAAGTAATGGACACAGTTTTACCACTTTCTGGCAAAACTAGTCCTCAATACTGGACACCAACAGTACCATACTGGTTAGAACTGCCTCATTCTGTTTGCCTCTCACCTGAATAGACATACTCCTCTAACCCTAAGCAGGGAGAAGAGTAGATTTATCTTAATATTATGTATTGAATTATTAGGTGTATTTCCCAATGAATTTCAATTTACATTGGAGCTATTTTTATACTTTCATTCACTGGTCTTATTTTTAGTGAGTTTAGATAAGCATTTTATTTAGTCATAAAATTTATTATGCTTGACACCAGGCATAGCCTTTAGTCAAAGCAGCAGTAACAATAGATGGCCCTCACAGAATCTCACACAGGCAAGAAAATGAAGAAGGAGGTCTTCAAATAGAGAATCCCAGTGGTCTCACACAGCAAAACCCAGAATGACAGTATAGAAAACCTGCTGCTTGAGAGAGGTTCTGCACATAGAATATTAAAGCTGCTAAGCATTTTTCTAATTCCAGCTCTGAATCAGCCACACAATTTTGGTTGCTTCGACAGCAATCCCCTTGGCCACTATGTCAATGTCTTGGGACATTTGTCTGAAGTCATTGACTGATCACCTGGGAGAGAGCTGCTGGAGAAACATGGTGAGGTCTAGTTCTTACTACCCAGAGTTACAGTGTGGTAAACACTAAAGAACAAAAATACTAAGAGAAAAAATTAAGGAAATGCTTTCCTAATCCTTCACAGTAAAAGGTGTCAGAATTGATTTAAAAATTATGTCTAGGCCAGGCGTGTTGGTGCACGCCTTTAATCCTAGCACTTGGGAGGCAGAGGCAGGCAGATTTTTGAGTTCAAGGCCAGCCTGGTCTACAAAGTGAGTTCCAGGACAGCCAGGGTTATACAGAGAAACCCTGTCTTGAAAAAAAAAAAAACTCAAAAAAAACCAACTAACCAAACAAACAAACAAACAAAAAAAACCCCACAAATAAAATTATGTCTAAATAACAGGGTAAGTTTATACATTTTATTTGTGTGTTTAATATTTATGGTGGTTTGAATAGAAATGGCCACCATAGACTCATGTATTTGAATGCCTGGCCTTAGGGTGTGGCACTATTAGGAGGTATGGCCTGGTTGGAGTAAGTGAGGTCTAGTTAGAGGAAGTGTGTCATCGTGGAGAAAGGCTTTGAAGTCTTATATATTCAAACTACGTCCAATGTGGTACATAGTCTCCTGCTACTAGAAGATTAAAATGTAGAACTTTCAGCTTCTTTTCCAGCATCATGTCTGCCCACATACCACCATGTTTCCAGCCATGATGATAATGAACAAAACCTCTGAAACTGTAAGAGAGCCCCAATTAAATGTTTTTCTTTATACGAGTTGCTATGGTCATGGTGTCTCTTCACAGCAATAAAATCGTAACTAGGACAATATTATATAAAATAGTACCTTATGCCTCCCTCAAATTCAAAAGACAGACAAAAAAAACTTTCCTCTATTGTATCAAGGCTAAATATTAAAATTCCAAATTTATTATGAGATGAAAGGGGGAAGCCAATGATAGAGTCGATAGTTTTCATTAAAAAGACAATTATTTGAACATTTGAAAAGATGCTCAACTTCACATTCAGAATGAGAAATGCAGCTCAAAGCCTCCATACAGCACCATTTTCATTTAACATGGAAAGCATTTGATATTTGATTAATGCTTTTAGGGGATGTTATTATCAGATAACATGCTCATACACCACTGATGTAAGTCCTACAGAGAATAAATTAGGATTACAGTTACTCATATACAGATGCATGCACTAAGAAGAGCACCATCTCAAGAGATACACACTTGTGTGTGTAAGTAGGATACTTAGAAAATGACTTACTGCAGCGATAGTTGGTTCTTGTTTGTTTTGTAATAATCCAAGATCATCTACAACCAATTTGGTCAATCATAGAACACAGGTTACACAAATTAGATCACTCCTAACCCATTAAAAAATAGAGCTATATCTATATAGTTGGTTTCAATATGTTTATTGTATTACTATAAAATTTTTATATTATGTAACTAATGTAATTTTAATTATGTAACTAATGAAAAGCATGGCTCTTTTCTGCTATAAGTATTAAATGAAAATTAAAAGCAGTAGAAAAATACACAATATTATATACAAACTCTTATGTGAAATAAGGACAATTAAGACATCTGATCATTTTAAAATAGCAAGGAATTTCTGTTATGTGTTTTTGCCTCTTTCATTTTATTTACAGTCTACATATAAATGCATTTTAGAGATTTATAATTTTTAAGATTTTAAAAACATTTTTGTGATTATGTATAAATACCTGTACATGTGTATAGGCTCATGAATATAGTGCCAGCGGAGGGAAACCACTAAGAAATCTCTCTAGGATCTAGATATATCTGTTTGTTATTGTTGCTGTTGTTTTATGTAATTATTGTTAAATATACTTTTTTTATAACATATCAAAAATGTGTTTATTTACAAGGCAGTCAACAACTCCTTTACTATTATTTCTTATGCTTTTATATATACCAAAGATCATATAAAAGACATTAAGACTGACGATGCTAACAGCTAAATATTATAAGGATCTACCTACTACTTTTAACATTTATAAATGTAAAGTTGATCTAATGCTCCAAATAATATTTTTATGAGTGAAATAAGAAGTATTGGGAAGCTGTAAGAACTAGGAATTAACATAATTGTGTAGGAAGAAGGACTAGGCTCAGCGATAGAGCACTTGCCTGGCATACATTGAGGTCCTGAGTTCGGGTCAGCTCTTCTGCAGCCACTTCCCCTCACCTCTTCAAAGCCTTTCCTTGACACTGAGTTGCAAGGGAACAAAACTGAGATGCCAACTGAGAGATCTAGTAGACAAAAAGGAAAGGGAAAAGATAAAGGGGAGGAATAAGGAGGAGGAAGGGGAGGAGGAAGAGAAGGAGGAGGAGGAAGAGGAGGAGGACATGAAGAACGTGGAGAATGAGTACAAAGAGAATGAGGACAAGGAAGAGAACAAAGAGGACGAGGAAGAGGGGGACAAGGAGAACAAGGAAGACAAGGAAGAGGAGGACAAAGGAGAAGGAGGAAGAGAGGAGGAGGGGAAGAGGAGAAAAGGAAAAAAGAAAACAAATTAAAGGATTTCTTTTCTTAAGAAAGGATATAGCTGACATCTTGAATGTTCCAATGGCTTGTGTGTTTAGGGCTTAGTAGCAGTAGCGTCTTGATGCACATGGGCATGGTGGTGACTTTAAGAACTGAAAGCCCAATGAGAGGTCTCTGCATCATTGTTCATGCCTTCTAAGGGCATTTCCTTACTTGGCTTCTCTTCTCAGCCAGAAGGTGAGCAGTTTTACTCTGCTGTGTGTTCCCTGCCATTGCCTTCTGACAACCCACCGGCAAGGCCTAAAAGCCTCTCTAATTCTGGACTAGAAACCTCTAAAGCTATAAACAAATGGAGCATATTTTCGTTGCTGTAGTTTTCAGGCTCTTTTATAAGGTATTCACGCAGTGATGGGAAACTAACACAGAGCATCCTGTTTACAGTCCTTTTGTTTAAAAGCAACATGATTCAGCTTAACCAATGGGAAATACGGAGTTTATACTGAAAAGTTCGAAGAGGTACTGTGCACAGGCTAGGTCTAAGGTCACAGAGGATATCACTGCAGCCACATCTTTCCAGTAGCTTCCCTTGCTCGCTCGCTCTTTCACACAGTCTCCACAAACATTCTCTCTCTTCCCAGGTCTCATGTTTATTTTCCTCCGGGCTGATTTCATTCTCCATCTACCTCAACAGCACCTGAGGGACCACGAACCCTCTGTAAAATCTAACATCTCTTTCTATGGCTCCACGATTGGAAGTAAACTCACATTATTCTTTGTCTTTATATCTTGGTGCCACGTGTTTGCAGAGGGAGCAGAGAACTCAGAGAAATTCTTTTTTTTTTTTTTTTTTTTTTTTTGGTTTTACGAGACAGGGTTTTTCTGTATAGCCCTGGCTGTCCTGGAACTCACTTTGTAGATCAGGCTGGCCTTGAACTCAGAAATCCACCTGGCTCTGCCTCCTGAGTGCTGGGATTAAAGGCATGTGCCACCACGCCCAGCTCAGAGAAATTCTTGAGCCATGTTATGGGTGCTGACCAAACAATAAAACCTTGAGTTCTATTTAAGAAAAAGGATGTTTTAGAAGAAGTCACTTTTTTTTTTCATTCAAATGAAGTGAAGGAGAAGAGATTATTTTAAAAGTAAAGCTCATTTTTCTTAGGCAAACTTTACAAATTCTTAGTTTTTGAATGTTTTGCCAGAGATTTTACCTTTTCACCTCATGTGCTCAGGGCTCTGAAAGAACAAATTGAAAAATGCCAGCTACCATCAAGAAGAAAGTGGGGAGAAATGTAGATAGCATGAACTTTGCCAGTTCAAAAGAGTCTCTTTCTTTGTCTGTTTTTTTTTTTTCTTTACTATGCCAAAATTAAAAAAAAAAAAAAAAAAAGTTAAAAGTCTGAAAGCCAAAATGGAATAAGTATGGTGAATAATTTCCTACATTATCTTAATTTAAAATCAAGTAGAAAGTATTTATGTATAATGAGCCGATTGTGAAAAGTGAATGGTTCTTCTACTGCTGTTATTTATGAGGAAGATTCACTCCAAAGATGGAGCTCCATTTCATCATACATTTAATAAGAATCTACTTGAGGCAAAATATCTGTTCTTCCCTCCTCTTGTGTGCACTTACAATACTTCACCATGCCTTTTATTCCCACAAGGCTCAGATAGGAGACATGCATAAACATGGCGCAGATAGCAGATCTGCATAAACATGGTGCAGATAGCAGACGTGCATAAACATGGTGAGAGAAACAAGGAAACAAACGTGTGACAGGGAAGACCTTCAGAGAGGGAACTCATGCTTGCCTGGAGTCATCTCAATCTGAGCTTTGAAATTTCAATGATATATCCCAACCCTCCCTTAGTTCCAAGTAAACTATTCCCTATGCTGTAATTGTGTTTGGTGTACAATTTGATATAAAGATTAGAAGTGAATCCCATAAACCCCATATGAACACTTAATGACTATGTAGTAGGTCAGAGACGAGTGTCTGCTGAAGACAGCACATTCATTATAAGGCTAAATTTTACAATGGGCCTTGGGAGATCCAAAGAGATATTTTAAAGTTCTCACTAAAATGAATAAACATTACATTCCCTACCAAAATACATTGTCAATTAATCTAGAGTTTTTTCATAAAATAGAGATAGTTACTCTAATAGTAGCTTATTGACTGAAATATAAAAAATATCATGGTAGATTTCTAATATCCTTCTAAAATTTCCTGACTTAAAATGCCAAGATATGAACATAATGAAGGCATTAACAGCTCTTTTAAAGGTTACAAGGGAAGCTGACCAAGTATACTGTCTATTCTCTGCCAAGCTGATTTCAAATGGTATTGTCTCACACTTGCCATTATGAAATAAGCACTTTCTTAAAGAGTGTTCCTTCACTTCTGCTTTGTGTATGGAGATGGAAATCTCCTCCAATTAAAGAGCATAATAGCAATGTGTGGAAAGAAAAAGAGAGAGAAAAAAAAAAGCTTTCTTGGTTGCAGAGAACAGAGCAGGGACCATGCCTGGCACCATATATCCATTCACTTTCTCATATTTCCCAATCTCTTGGCCCATTTGGTTGTGATCATGAAACTGAAGGCTCACTGATTTGTGTATGAGTGGAAGATCTCAGGCAGCTCAGAACAGGTGTGAACTCTCTGCCAGGACTTGGATAGAAATGAATAATTATAGAATAGAATCATTATAAACAGAGAGGAAACCCAACTTGCAGCAGATTAGGACATAAGCAAGACAAAACTTTTTTCTCTAGTCAACATTGTATTAAATCTTTAGGGTTCTGATTTCTGCGCCACCAACCTATAAAATTGCTTGTTGATAAATAGGAAAAGTGCCTGTCATCCTTCAAGCCCTTCTAGCATTTCTTCAGTAAAGTTCTTGGTTCTGCACTGCAAAGTGTCAGATAGGTAGTCCTTAATATAACCACTTTGCCTTTATTTTTATTTTTAATTAAAAATAAAATATTTAATTTTTAAATTAAAAAATTTAAGTGGAATCTCCCTAAATACCTCAGCTAACTTCAAATTCACAATCATTCTGCCTCATTCTTCCACATGTAGTGATTACAATGATTTTCCCATCACAGTCTTTGACTCAGTAACACTCTTATTTGGAAAATAGGGATCTCAGAGGAGTGACTGTTGCTTGCTTGATGTGCAAGGGTATTATACTTTTTATCTTTATGTAAGGTGGCTATGCAGGGTCACTACCCATTTGATTCTCTTCTCTCTACTCCCTTCTAGGCTTCAATGTTTTTTCTATTCAATATTATAGATCCTCAACTTGCAAGCATATGGTGTATTGGCAATTCATTCAAATGAAGCTAACCTTGGTAAAGCAGAGAAGTGGCGTGTTGAGATACGTTTTCCCTAGATGGCAACCCTACTTCAAGCTGTCACCATTCTGAATCCCTAAAGCATTGATTCATTCTATATTGAATCAGACTGAGCTTTGCCATTTACTACTAGTTGCTTGACTTTAAGAAAAAGAATTATCAACATTAAGTCTTGGGAACATTTTGTCTGTGGAATGGAATTAATGATATGTATACTATATTAATTTAAGATCTGTAAACAAGGTAATTCTTACAGTAGTCACTTTTCTATAAGTAGATATAGAAGTATAGGTGTACAGTAAGTATTAAGTAATCATATGCAGAGTAGTTGTGAGTTCGTGCGAATAGAAATCAGTAAAGAATGGAGTATGCACTTCATGTACACAAAATGTATTCACATTAGACTGGTAATTGTTGACAGCATGCTCACATAGAGAAGGATTCAAATATGAAGGTACTGACTATGGAGCAGTGACACTAGGTAATGTAGATAGAAAAACAATCAAAGCATTATATGTTTTAACTTTAATATTTAATTTATTTGATGTTATATTGATGAAATTTAAGTTTTAGTATCTATAAGTGTCTTAGTCAGGGTTTCTATTCCTGCACAAATATCATGACCAAGAAGCAAGTTGGGGAGAAAAGGGTTTATTCGGCTTACATTTCCATACTGCTGTTGATCACCCAAGGATGCAGAACCGGAACTCAAGCAGGTCAGAAAGCAGGAGCTGATGCAGAAGCCATGGAGGGATGTTCTTTACTGGCTTGCTCAGCCTGCTCTCTTATAGAACCCAAGACTGCCAGCCAAGAGATGGCACCACCCACAAGGGGCCCTCCCCACTTGATCACTAATTGAGAAAATGCCTTACAGCTGGATCTCATGGAGGCATTTCCCCAACTGAAGCTCCTTTCTCTGTGATAACTCCAGCTGTGTCAAGTTGACACAAAGCTATCCAGTACAATAAGTAAGAACTGTCATTTAAAATGCTGTTGTAGCAGAATTTTCCCTTATTTAACTGATTAGATAATAAAGATGACAAGAAGCCAATCATTGAGCAAAAGGCAGAGGTGGGCCTTCCAGGTCTGAGAGAGGAAGAGAGGACACAGGAGGGAGAAACGACCTTTTTTTGGTACAGAGAGAAGGGAGAGAAAGGAGCAGGATGTAGACAGGGGACTAGATCTGGTGGCGGATTCCACCACCACAAGATTTCCAACATAGATGAGTTTAGGATGATAGATTCCATGCCCAGAGGTTGTGTTATCTGTTGATTCTAAACTAAGATTTCGTGGTGTTTTCCATTTGTGGCAACTCAGGTGGGCCCGAGAGGTAACTGCAGCGGAGCGCAGGCTGGTGAGAGCATACCGACAGCCGACCAACGTGATCAGAGAGCGATCTCAGAGTTCTGGAGAATCAGAGCTGGCATTTGGGGGAGAGGCAATGGCTAAGAGAAACACGGATCTCGGCCTTGGGCTACACACAGGGCTGGGAACACATCCAGACCACCGGTGTCTAGACGGCCATAACATGCACTGATTTTTATAATTGCACACTACAAGTTATCTAGAAGGTCTCATGTCTGCTTCCTCCTATCTCAGCTACACACTGTCTTTACCACTGAAGATGTTTCATTTAGCTATAGCAAAGTACACATAGGCTATTCCATGATGTTACTCATGGTGGAGCGGACATATCATCACACCCACCATAATAGGAATGATGAGCTGAGCCCCAACTTCTAGCCTGTGTTATGACACTGGGACCTTATGCAAATGATTTAAGTTTTCCAGGCCTTATTTCCTTCATCTTTGAAGAGCTTGGGGCATAAAATAAAAACAAACTCATAAAATATTTAGATTAAAATAGTTCACAAATAACCTTATACAATAATTAATGCCTCCTACAAGTTCAGTAATTTTACATGATGACTTGGTTCTGCTTCTGACTCTTGATTGCAATCCCTTTTGGTCCTCATGCTGTTAAGGAAAAACAAAACTCACCAAGGGACTAATTTTTTTCAGCCTAATGGAGAAAAGTCCTTGAACCAAGCAAGGTCACCAAGGTTGAACTGTTGTGTGTGTTCATCTTCCTTTGCTATGCTGCCCCAGAAAGTCACTAGCATGAGCTAGACGTGAAGCCAGTCAGGGCCAGGACTTACTTTCATGTGGCAGCACTCGGGTGTACATGCAGATAAGAAACAATGTTCCCTGAGTCATCTTAAAGGAAGAAGTCTTGAGTTTAGGTCAAAGGGGATGTTCTGTCTGCTTTACAGATGTGTAAGAATAAAGAACCTTGAAATGCTAATATTCAAAGAAACCCTAGAGGATGGCACAATAACTCAAGGTAAAGGCTGTTGATCGTAAGCCTGGCGATCCAAGTTCAGTCCCTAGGACCCATGTGGTAGAAGTAGAGAACAGTCTCCACCATGTCATCCTACTTACGTGTGGACACAGACACAGTGTACACATAAATACAAAACATACACACTCGTATATATACATTATACTCATAGACATGCACTCATACACACAAACACACACATACATAAACACCCATATTTACACATAAATGCACACACACATGAACAAATAATACAAACATACAAACATAGACAAACATACACAATACACACATACATACACAAATAAAGCATACATACAAAATACATGCACATACACACAAGTAAATGTGATAATTTAGTTTTCAGAAATGAAAATCCAAGGCAAAGTTTGAAAAAAATCTTGGATAAATTCATTTCCAACTTTTACTACTTTCAAGTGTAATATTAATATATACATACTATATATTACTTTATTAAACATTGATTATTAACATACACAAATTCATAAGAAAAATAATGCAAGTGAATGCACTGTATAAAAAACTATTAATTGATATTAGCTACCTTATTTTTCATTTTGAAAAGCTGATTTTAAATTTAGCATTTAAAATAAAATTGTAATCATGAGGGTCATGCATTGACAGCTATTGTACCACCTGCTTAAATATTAAGGCTTTCTATTTAAAAAGGCCTCAGATGAGTCAGTTTTACCCTTCGCCACAAAAATGCAGTTAAAGGATAAAAATGTCCTTTACATCTGACAACTTTACCTCATGTTTTCTGTACCCAACTAAATGTCATCACCAACAAGCCCCCATCAACAAACTACCTCAAAGTACATTGCAGCCTACTTCGTTCTCTTTGTCCTTGGAGTATACCATTTCTCAGCTCACAAATCCAGGATCTAAAAACAGCATCAACTTAAACTACATTATCCAAATGGGATTACAGTTTCCACTCTGAGCTAAGGCATCATGGTTTCCACATTGTATCTGGCAGGGGGAGCTGCACTGTGATGCCTCAGTGTGTAATCAGCACAGTAGATGGAAAAATGGAATTCCACTTAACTCTGGGGATATAACCCAACAGTGGAAAGCTTGCCTGTTATGAATGACCCCTGGATATGATCATCTGGAACACAAAGGTGAAAGAAAAGTGTGCTAAGAAGAAGAGAAAGAAGGGAGGGAAACAAGGAGAAAAGAGAATATGGAAGACGAAAAGAGAGCAAAGAAGAGAAAAGGAGAAGAGGGGAGAAAAGGGAAGGCCAGGAGGAAGGGAGATAGTCTTATGTTAAGGTGTAAGTACAAAATAAACACCAGACTTGATGCAGAGATTATATGGAGATGGAGAATGTCACCAAATCTGTCTATTGGTACATTTTGCTGCCATTAACACAACACCATAATCTGGATAAAATTTCTTTTTAAAAAGTTTAATCTGTGCTCACAGATCTGGTTGCCTAAGATTAGCAGCCATATTTTGTGATGACTTCTGCACCACTAGCCTGGAAGATGATACAATAGAATTACATGATGAGAAACAGGGAATACACATATGAAAGTTTAGGATGTGTGTGTTGAAGTGCATACATCCATGTCTGTATCAGAAGGAGAACTGTGTATGTACATGTGTGGATGTGTGTGCCCGTTGGTCTCCCAGTCTCTTGTTACTAGGATTTAATTAAATGAATACCACCATGATTGCCTCTTCTGTCAGTCTCTTCCCATGTGCCCTACTTGTAAACACTATCTTTAGATTTAGTTTCCACTCTTTTACTTAACTACACAGATTAAATGTTAACATAGGTTTCAGAAGAGACAACCACAATCAAATCATGGTAGCCTCATTAATGATTTACTGTAAAGAAGAATGGTATATTATACCATTGGTATAGTATATTGGGTATAATAATATTAAATAAAACATTAAATTAAACTCACCTGTTTCTTGTCACTTTTAAAAATGTTTACAAGAAATTATTAAATACATGTCTCTTATTTCTACTGGAGAGTGCTGGTGGAATCAACTTTCCTTAAATAATATTGAATTAAACAAAATCTGCCAAACTAAATATCCCTTGTGTCTGTCAAGTGAACTGATTATTTCCTTCTGTGCGGTTTTTGACAGTAGTCTTGTAGTTCACATGTGTATTAAATGACATGTTTGTGTCTCTATGTGAAAGAACTAGAATTATTAAAATGAATGATAAGAACAAAATCTCTAAGAGTTTCTGAGGACAAATAGAAAAATGGGACCAAAGATATCAGGAAAGCTAACAGGAAGGAAACAGGTAGATTCAGAAGCTGGGCTCTGGTTTCACCAGCTGCTCTCTGAGTGACTTCTGACTTGACAAGTAATGTGCCCTCTGGGCTTACTGGACTCAGTGTCAAAATAACAACTAGACTAACCTCACTCAATACCTGACACTCGTTCCAAACATTTCATGACACAAAGAGTGTCACTAAATATATAAGCACTGATGGCACTTAACTAGAAGCAAGATATAGAACTCTGTAAGGATGGTGTCTTAGTTTGGGTTTTATTCCTATGAAGAGACACCACCACCATAGCAACCCTTAAAAAGATAAATAAACATTTAATTGTGGTTTGCTTTCAGTTTCAGAGGTTAAACCATTATCATAATAGGAAGCATGGTAGAGTGCCAGGTAGCTATGGTGTGGGAGAAGCTGCAAGTTCTACATCTTGCTCTAAAGGTAGACAGGAAGAGACTGGCATTCTACTGGACAGAGCCTGGGGTCTCCTAAAATCTAAAAGCCAGACTACACAGTGATACACTTCCTTCAGTAAGGCCACGCCTACTCCAGTAAGGCCATACCTCCTAATAGTGCAATTCCCTATGACTAAGCGTTGGAACATATGAATCTGTGGGGGTCAAACCTATTCAAACCACCATAGATGGGGACAGATATTTACATGTGTTTCCCAAACGATAATATTTTAGGGGAGATAGTAGGTCAGGCATCTTCAGGCTGATATCTGAGGGAAAGTTTGAAATGCTGAAGGGTGAGCCACAGAGATCTTATAATGCCAGACTAAGGAAGCAAAATTTGCCTTTGAAGTTTCTTAATATCTCTGCCTTTATGCTGCTCCAGAAACTGTTTGACAATCTCCACAAACACATTTTTGCAAAGGACAGATGCTACTGGAAACTAGAAGTTAGAGGCCAGAGGCGCTTGTTAGTAAGCATCTCCCATTGTGCAACCCCCAAAACCTCCTCTGGTCAGAAAGTCAACATTATGTCTGAGAATTCTGGTGGCAAGTAATCAGGAGCTATTGCAGGTTAGTGACCTAACAGGTGAGTTTTTGTTCATGCTGTCCTCAGCTCTGCATGCTATCTGTGAACCTTAATCAAGAGATCTTAATGATTTGCACTCTGCTTCCTGATTTTGCATAGTCCCATGATTGCAAACATTTTAAAGACACATAATCATTATAGTGCCAAGAAATTTGTATAACTTATGTGGTTTTGGTTGATGTTTTTGAAAGTTTCTTTAGCCTTAGAAAGAGAACACTAATTACCAGGATGGACCGACCTGTTCCAATATTAAATTAACAATGTTAATTTAAAAATGACCTGAAGGCAAACCCTTGAGAAAGTCAAGACTCCGTTTCCACTAATTTGGGATGTTATTTCCAGTTTCTCTTTGACCTGAGAGATTCTAAAATAGTCAGAAGCAAAAATTATTCTCCTTTAATTTCTGCTTGGAATTAAAAATAATGGAAATACGGGAATAATGCCATCCAATTTTTCAGATTCAAGACAAGAACTAAAAACTGAACTATTGTTTTTTGAATTCCTGGAGCATATTAGATTTTAAATAAATATAACTTTCCTCTGCTCATGTGTGAGATTTTTTTTTAAAGAGCTAAGAGTTTTGAGGCAGAAACACATCTTTAGGATTCTGGCTTTCCAAATCTGGCCTCAAGGTCAGTGAGTTGGCTCAGAGGGTAAGCATGCTCGTCATCAAGCTGAGAAATTTGTGTTCTATCTCTGGGGCTCACACTAAAAAAGGAGATCTGACACCTGCAAGTTGTCCTCTGAACTCCAAACTAAGCCATGGCCCATCCATGCTTAAACACACACACACACACACACACACACACACACACACACACACACACACAAATTTTCAAAATTAAAAATCAAGGCCCAATTTACCACTTCCAGAATTTACTGTTTCTTAACTTCTTTCATGATAAAGGTAGGGTTGACAATGCCACAAATATCCAGAAATATCCAAGGATCACATTGTTTAGGTTAAAAGCAAGCTGGATTTTTATCCTATTATTTCTCTGGTAACCTCCATATCTCAGCTGATGGAAGTTCTATGCGTTCAATTGTTCACCTCAAAATTTTCAGTGTTAAAAATACTACACAGACAACAGCCTTATTCTTGCCACCTCACTATCATCCTTTCACCATAAAATAAACATTTTGTCCACCACATTACTATCACCATGGAAATAGTGTCTGTGCCTATACTCTTGCCTTTGAATCAGTTCTTATCCTGGTCACCAGAATAATCCTTTTAATCAGGTGAGTTACAAACTCTCCATTGGCATCCCCTTTTACTCAAGGTAAAATTTAAAGTTTTTGAACTGTACTTGTATGGTGTCTTACTGTGGGGCATTGGATTATGCACAGACAGTCTGGTCGCAAGTCAAGCTGAGGTCTGAACCCTGGGACTCAGTGGTGATAAATCACCTACATGGGACAGAAGGAGTTCTCTCATGTCTCCTGGTCCCTGGCTCCTGCCAAAGTTACCGCCCCCTCAGCCCCAACAAGAGAAGCAGGCTAGCAGTCAAGTAGGCAATGGCCCAAGCTTCAGACCTTCAGGCTAAACTCCTCCCCAGTTACCTAACAACAGAAAAGATAGCAGCATACCATAAGAGGGGCTGCTTGGCCCACCTCACTCTCTTACTCCTCGCTCTCTTGCTCTTAGTCCCCTTACTCTCCTCTCTCTCTTCTCTCACTCTCTCTTTCTTACTCTTTAGCCTTTCTTCTCTCTCTCCTTTTCCTCTTTCTCCTCTTGCCCATGGCTGGTCTCTCTTTCCATTTTTTCTCTTTCTCCCTGCCTTTCTACAATAAAGTTCTAAAACCATAGACTGTCTCTGCTCATCAAAGCCTGCAGCGCTTGGGAGATGGGATAGGCTTTCTCCTAATGAGCCATTTCTAATTTCCCGATGGAAGGCCTTCCTTTGCTCCAGTTAAGGCCCGTTGTGCTTAATCTCACCTGCATGGGAACCTCTCTCTCCTATGCCCTCTCTCCCATAACCCTGAGGCTACTGCGTGCCACTCTGGGGCCCCCAGTCAGAGGCTGCCCCTAGTTCACCCCCCATTGAGCGGGGTCAGTGGCTTAGATGCCCACCCAGTGCTGAGTGGAAAGCATCTGGCAGCCCTTCTAAGTCTGCCTGCCTAGAGCACAGGAGGAACTCTGGCAAGACACGGGCTATCTCACCTTCCGCTCCTTCCCCAGCCCCCTTTAGCCCCCACATCTTACTTTGGGTTTTATTGCTGTGAAGAGACACCGTGACCAAGGTAACTCATATAAAGAAAAACATGTAAGTGGAACTGGCTTAAAGTTTCAGAAATTCAGTCCATCATCATTATAGCAGGAAGCATGGTAGTATCCAAGCAAGCATGTTGCTGGAGAAGGAGATAAAAGTTCTACATCTTGATCCTCAGGCGGCAGAAGGGGACAGTGTGCCACACTGAGTATAACTTGTCTACCTCCAGCCTCAACAGTGACAATAAGGCCACACTTACTCCAACAAGGTCACACTTTTTAATAGTGTCACTCCCTATGGGACAAGCTATAAACTTGAGTTTATAGTGGCTGTTCCTGTTCAAACCACCACCACAAATGGCTAACATCAGGAGACTCCAACTTCTATGTAAATGGTTAAAAAGTACTACTTCAGTCTTTGGAGACAAACATCGGTGTCTCAAATACTTTAAACAGTTAACTAGAAAATGTGACGTATGTGGCTGTGAAACCAAGCTGTGAGCTGGACTTGGCTACTTGGTCTGTTTCCCTTGACCCACTCAATATCATCAGACATATTTTCTTTCGTGTCTTCTACCTTTAGGATCTAAGCTATGTGAAGAAAGCCACAACGTCTGATTTCACTTGTGTCACACAGTGAGCAGTTAGTAAACATTTCTGATGGAGCCACAGGGATCACTGACAGTCTAGGTGACATTCCATTGGCCATGCTAGTGCTTTCTGATGCAGCCCATTTATGCAAGTTGAAACACATCCATCCCTTTGTGTCAGGGAAACATTTCCCAGTGCATGGTTTAGAGTTTTTAGTCACCACGGTAACTATTTATTGGTATAACCTGGAAGAATCTATCATGATTCTGCACCACTATTTTTCACAGCCACCAGAGCCTATTATTTAATTCCACAGTGATAACAATCCTTCAAGAAATCAGGAAGAAGTTCTGATATTTAAAAATTATAAAAGGCAAAGTGAAAAAATTGGAATACTTTTTAAATGTCATGAATTACTGAGTTCCTCCCACAAACAAGCCAGAACACAGGTTCTGGGCAATCACTTTGCCCAGTGAGGTATTTTTTTTTTCCCCTGCTTATGGTATATTTGATTCTCAGTAGTTAAGGCTTTATGTCTCACAATAAAAGGGGAATATATTCCAGGGAAATGAGCTCCCTGTATGCTGAAATACTTTGCAAAGTTGTGGGAGAGATCAAGGCAGTTAAATTCACCCATTCGTGAAAATCGTAACTCTCTAGGTTTTAATAAGAGAAATATTAGGTGCTAAATGACAATTTGCTAGTAGGAATGAAAAATTAAGGCAGTATTTACTGAGAAGGTAGTAAAAAGTTTAAAAATAATCAAACCTTTACACTTCTACGACTTCTGTTTCTCTAGAGACTTTCTTCTGTGTTTTGTTGAGGTCCATTCACAGCCTGGAAAAATCTTCCCCAAGCCTTCTAGCTTCCTTCTTAATAGAAGATGTAGACCGATGTCTGTTTTCTTAGTGCAATAATTCTGACAGGGAGACTTCAGAGCTCCTGTGTCTAAGTTCAATGGGATCCTCAGAGAGATGTGGCAGTGTGGAGTAGTGGGAGTTTGGTGTAACAGTCTGATTTACATGTGCTGTAGTGTGGCTTACAGCTCTTTAGAGATAGAATCAACAGAATTCCAATACAACTTCTCTTCTCTCTGTATCTGCCAATGTAACAGCTGAGACATGTTGACTTTTACTACCTGAAATGTGATTTACATGAAAAAGTAAACTTCAACAGCTCCTGGCATCCACTTTTGAGCTCCCCCCAAAATCTGTTATTCCTGGCTACACTACACAATTGGAAAAATCCTTATAAATGACTGACAGTCTACCTTTCACAGAATCTCCGAGAATATACTTGCAACTTTAAATTTCTCTGTAAGGGACAGATTGAGAGAAAAAGAAAAGGAAAATATACCTGAGTCTCACAGGAACAAAGAAAGTGGTATGGCACTGGAAGCAGGAGGGGAACCACAGAGCCACTGTCCTGGCACTGGCAGCTCTGTCCTGTACTCCTAATTGTCTTTCTCCCCACTTCCATTTATGCTAGCCCTCAAGAGCTGTCCACACCATCTGTGGCCTGCTTCCTCTTTTCTTTTTCTTTTGGTTTTGTTTGTTTGTTTGAGAAAGGGTTTCTCTGTGTAGCCCTCTCTGTCCTGGAACTCACTCTGTAGACCAGGCTGACCTCAAACTCAGAAATCCACCTGCTTCTGCGCCCCAAGTGCTGGGATTAAAGGCATGAGTCACCGCTGCCCAGTTGCTTCCTCTTTTCTGGATGGCTGTTTATTTTGTTATTTTACTAAAATGCAGTTTCTCCAGTGGCACAAATGTTGTTTAAGTTCAACCCTCCTTCTGGGCACTCGGCTTCTACTTTTAAACTTCAATGCACACCTTGATTTTTATCTTTGATACTTCCTGACACATTGGTATTCCTGTGTGACCATCTTCAGTTGTTTAACTCCCGCAGAAGTTTTAGGGCTTGAATTGATTTGAATCTTCATACTAGATTCCACATAGTGAAGAGCTAAACATACAAGGTACACAAAAGTGACCTGTAACTTCTTTGATGTTTCTATACCTTTCCCATTCTCTGAGTCTGTAATTGCCAAAAAATAAAAATAAGATCTATAGTGGCATGAAAATCCTTTTCTGATGTGGAGCCCATCTACCCTTTTAGATTCATTTCATATTTTCATTGCTTCCAAATCACATCTCATACACAGAAACATATGTGTCGCTGAGCTCAGAATAATCCAGCTTGTTTTGCTTTATACATTCATGAGTCTTTGTCTTCTACTGAACAACGAGCTTGGATGCCCACAGTTCATCATTGTCAGTAAGAAAGAACTCCCCCTTACAGAATTTCAAATTTAATAATTATTTAGGTGAGTTAAGTATTCATATACTAAAATATTTATGTGATTTTTTTTTTTATTAATCAGGATCATCTCAGGAGATAAAAATCCTATCAGTGTTTTAGGAAGGAAAAATATAATATAAAGAATTTTAACTAGTAAAAGATTACAAAAAGATTAAATGGGAAATTTAAGCAGCTAATAAACATAATAATAATGAACCAAGCCTTCCTCAAGAAAAAAGATAAATAAATAACTAAATAACTAAATAAATAAATAAAAGAATGAAAACAGCTGTTTCTGGTAGGCTGAAGCAAAGAAAATAAGGCTACCAACAACTGAGGATACTTTGGGACAGAGTCTTTCTGAGACAGATACCTGGATGGCTTCTGGGAGAGAGACCAGCATCAGTGCTCAGTCAAAGCACTCACAGTTTTGGCCTGGGGCTGTTCTCTCAGAAGGTACCCCAGGATAGAGTAGCCCTGGCTATGATGCCTGCCTACTGCTCACTCTGCAGTAGGTCCAGCTGTGTCTGAGTTAAAACTTGGAAGACCCAGTTATACTTCCCAGGGTCCCTTCACTGCCCTCTGTTAACAGAGGCTCACTACCTGTCGGGTAGAAAAGAAGAAATTTTTACAGGGTTCAGCTACACTATAGAAAACAAGACAAGGAGAGGTGTACTGAGAGCTAAAAGTAGCCTGTGAAAAATGGACACAAGTTTAGTGCAGGCTCAAAGAAGGAGAAAATGACTTGTCATCCACGTAGGATATAAATAGGATTGCTGTTTCATAGGCCAAGTTACACCACTACATTTCATTCTTTAAAAAAATATATAAATGACTTTTGCCTTTCATAGGCCAACATATTTATTGTATGAAATTAGAAAACTATAATTTATTGAGTTAAATTAATTATAAGGGTTTATATCTAAGGATTTAAATACATTCTTTTTATTAAAGTATTAATAACATCATTATGCTTTGTGGTGGTTTGAATATGCTTGGCCCATGGAAATAGCACTATTGGGAAGAGTGATATTGTTGGAGCAGGTGTGGCCTTGATGAAGGAAGTGTCACTGTATGGGGTAGGCTTTGAGGTCCTATGCTAGAAGAAAGTCTCTTCCTGGTTGCCTTCAGGTCACAATGTAGAAGTTTGAGCTCTTCCAGGACCATGTCTGCCTCCATGTTTCCATGCTGCCTACTATGATGATAATGGAATGAATCTCTGAAACTATAATATAGCCTCAATGAAATGTTTTTCTTTCTAAGAGCTGCCTTGGTCATGGTGTCCCTTCAGCAAAGGAAACTCTCCATTTCTTTACTTTCTTCAAACTCTTCTCATGCCTACCATCCCTTTAACATCTCACTTCCTCTTATTTAATTTATATATATTTAATAGATATACAAATTATATATGTATAATATATATACACATTATATTTGGTGTGTGTGTGTAGATAGATAGGTAGATAGATAGGTAGATAGATAGATAGATAGATCCTGCTGAGTCTGATCAGTGTTTTCTACATGTACATGAGCTGATCATGTGGTACTGGATGACCAGTTAGAGTACTCCTCCCTGGGAAGAAACTAATTCTTTTCACTCTTAGCATCCCTTAGCTGCTATGGTTCTTTATCTATGAATAGGAACCCCATGGAACCCCTTCCATGTTAACAATTCTATTAGTGTTATCCTTATTCAGGTTTGGTTTGGACAACTGTACTGTCAAAGTGTCATGGACAAGGTTTCCCACTCATTTCTAAGAGATATAATCTTATCGCACAAAGTTAGTCTTTTGAGTCTTCCAATCTTCCTGTGTAGTCCTTTATGATGTATCCTAAGGCTTCAGTTCCAGGGCTGAGGCTGAGCACCCATTTATAATTGTCCTCTGCATTTTTACAAGTTCTGGTTCTGTAATAGTCTGTGTTTGTTGAAAGAGACATTTATTTGGTGAATATTCATAGCTATAGTAAGCTGTTGGTATGAGACTGAGCAATTAGAATGCAGTTAGGGGTTATATTGGTTTAATAAAGTAGTAGTAATAGATTTTCTCTAAAGTTCTTGCTCTCTTTAGCCCCAAGTAGTTGGCTAGGCTTATATTACCAGACATGATTTTCCTTCTGTTGAGCAAGACTTAAGTCCAATTAGGTAGCTGTTGGATACAACAAAGATATGAATGCCACTATTGCTTTATACAAGTATATAACACAAAATGATAAGTTTGATATACTTGAAATATTATCAGAATTATAGTCTATCTAAATAAGATTGAACAATTTTTCAATACAACAGTTATTCTTTTCTGTGCTTTGGATAAATAATTAGTAAGAGAAGATAGGAAAAAAATAAACCAATAAGGGTTGATAAAATGGCTCAATGGATAAAGGTGATTACAAGCAAAACTAATGACTTGATATCAATCCCTCATGCCCACATAATGAAAGGAGAGAAAAAACTTCTAAAAGTTGTCCACTCACGTCCACACATTTAGTATGACCCACTCAAGCACAAATACACAGTAAATAAATGTGATAAAAATTAAAATATAAAAGTGGAAAAAACATAAAAACCTGTTAAACTATTGCTCCATAAGCAATCACTTCATTTAATAGAGTGAGGCATAAAATAAAATTATATTTTAGATGTGAGTATATAAGCTAGAGTAACACAGAAATCGGAAAAGTCAAAAGGGCCCTTGGGGTAGAGGGCAGATGGAGCTCTAAAGAGAGAGAGAACTGGACACGAGTGCTGTGACAGGGGAAATCAGGAGGGTAGGGAAAAATACAGAAAGAGGAGAAGAAGAAGAAATATGTTAAAAAGATGTTAGAATAATACATGGGGAATCATTGCATGTTCACCTAAAATTACATATGTGTATGTGTGTGTGCCTACACACATAGAGTTTGAATGATGTTCTGTCATTTAGAGTGATAGTACCTCTCCT
This sequence comes from Mus pahari, assembly GCF_900095145.1. NCBI lineage: Eukaryota > Metazoa > Chordata > Mammalia > Rodentia > Muridae > Mus > Mus pahari. The sequence continues at coordinate 4,040,622 of NC_034598.1, read as the reverse complement.
AGGAGCCATAGATTACATAGCAAAGATTCTAGTATCAGGTGTGAAAGAAACTCTTTTGAGTTTTTGGTCAAGAGAGTTTACAAGAGTCCTCAAACAATATAAGCCATTGCCATTTTCATTGCTAGCCTCACAGAATTTGAAAGGAAATTCTTATGGCTGAAGACACCACACACTTCTAACACAGAATATGGAGAAATCAAGCTAGAACTGATAAGGAAGCCTCCTCCCCAGGGATTAACTCAAAGTATAGAGGTGTTTTGCAACTGCCAAAGGAGAAAAGCAATCAATAGATCTACACAACTGTAAAGCCAGTGACCCCCAACTATGGCATGTAAATTATCCTCAAATATGCAATAATGGCATACATACCTTGGTGATAGTTAACACCATTGAATTGGATTTAAGGACTACTCAACAAGAGGGAAACTTCTTTTATACTAAACCTAGATCAATATCCATGCTTAACCACACCATAGAATTTAGAAGATAACTTACTACTACCATTTCATTAAACAAATATTTCTAGTGTCTTTGTAAATACCTTTACTTATACAAACATATGAATATAGTGCTCAGCCTTCATAAAAAAACAGCAGCAACAAAAAGCATTTCATGTAACTGACAGAGACCATTACAGAAAGCCACAACAATCAAAATTGAGAGAACAACTTACCATGGAGTGCCCAACCGAAGTTGATTAATCTGTAACACAAGCTCTACATCTAAGACGCAGGGACTATTAGTGTTGAGGAGGAAGAAAGATTGTAAGAGGCAGATAATCAGAATGATTGTTGTGAGATTGTGCCCTCTGTTTATAGAGAGGGAAGCTATACCCATAAAATCTCAATAATAAAGACCTGAGCAATGATAACACGAGATAACATGTCAATGTGTACATGGGAAATATTACAATGCCCCACCTCTAGATGAAGAGCTATAGGTAATTAAGAGAAGGAAAATCAAACTCCCCCAGGGATGAACCCCTTGATTAGTTTTCCAAAATCAAGCGGCCACACCTAAAAGTATATACATATAAGAAATATTAAGTGGACTATATAGGTTGGAGTGTGTGTGTATGTGTGTGTATGTGTAACAATAAGTAAAGAAAAGATTTCATAAATTTAAGAGGGAACCATGAGAACAGAGGAGTTAGAATGTGGAGTATGGGTAATTCGAAGCAATGTTTAAAAATAAAATTAAATTTTATTTGATGATCAGAAATAAGTCATACTTATCAACCAGGCACTAAGTAAAGGATGAAGAACATTACTTCATGGAGTCTTGCCTTGGGTCTGTAGCCCTGACATCTGCATGGATTTCGATATGGTAAGTGCTGCTCAGCATATCATGCCTATTGTTTTCAAGAATTTAGAAAATCTAAAAACATCAAATCAATTCTGACAACATTTTGTTCTCAAGTTCAGAAGAGGTGGAGAATGAAGAGAAATCAGAAATGAATGGGTGGTGAGATCTACTAGGAACTGGTAAGAGCTTCTACAGTTCACTACCACTGAGTACCAGAGTCCCCTCAATATGAGAATCCAAATAGCCTGGCTGATCCATATGTCCACTCCTCGTGGAAAAGGTGGAGAGCCATAAGGCAGTGGGCACTCTGGCTCTAACACAAGGAAGCTTAATTTCTGGTTGTATTTTCTACACAGGGTTTTCTGACAGGGGCCAGGGCTGACTGACATGGCTCAACCTGCTCGGGTTTCTCTCCAGTTCCAAATCAACACCACGTGTGCTCACTGAGCTCTTTTCTTTCTTATCTCCTTGACATCAAGATTTCTTCTTTAATTTGCCTTGGATGACCTCCTGACACAGGCCACTGGTTTTGGCCGAGGAACAGAACAGAGCCCATTAGAAATGCTTATTTTTCCTGGCAAAGCAAAACCCATGATGCACTGCTTCTTCTCAGAGAGCTAACTAATCTCAGCGCATATGCCCATATGCCGTAGGATTTACTTTGAAAAGACAGGTTAGTGAATGGAAGCTGTTCTTTCCCTTTGGGGAGCATCTGGGAATAATATTCCCATGTGTCAATTCTGCTAGCTTCTGTCTCACCCACACCACGACACCTGGCTGCCAGACACGCAAGCTGGCTTGTCAGACCCTGTGGATTCACTGGACACATAGAGGGTCTTAGGACCGGGTGGCCCATGGTGGAATGCTTACCAGAAAAAAATACAGCGTTGTATTCTTTCTCGGGGACAAAGACCATCCAGGGAGGTGATCAGCCAGCCCATGCCACTTTCCCCAGTGTCTGGCACAAACTGGTGATCCTTTCACTAGAAAAGCAAGCTCATTTGTATTTCTGGAGAATGTACCACACATTCTCTGGCATCTCTATATATTTTTCTCAAAATGAGCAGAGGCAGCTTTCATTGTTCCCTGGGCATGAATATTCTTGTTGTTTTTGATAAGTTTCATGCCCTGGGAAAGATAGTTTATATGCTTGCATAATATCCTGGAGATGTTTTAATGAGGCTCAGGTACTTCAGCTGTTTCCCAGGAATGCACTATTTTTTTTTTTTAAATTCAAACCAGACTGAACTCATCAACACATGTTTCTTTGATGAATTATTATTTACTTGAGCTGACAAAGCTGTGTGATTTTTCCATCCGTCATTAAATCTGCCCTTTCACAGTTGGCAATAAATGTTGATTCCCCTCAGTAAAAATGATCTAAATATGCCAGTAATCTACTGTTTGCTGTGTTTGGGGGAGGGGAAATAGCAGATCCTCCGATTCCAACAGGATATAGCACTTCACTGGGTCCCAGACTTGGAAATTCACCTTTCTAAAAATGTCCTTCTATGTTAAATACTCGCCAAGCACTTAATAATGTTGGATAGCTTTATCTCAGCAGCTACTCAGGGTTCAAGCACACTAAAGGAAATTAAAGGAGATAAGAAAGTAGAAAATCTCTGCCAATGATGGAAACAAGATGTAGCAGATCACCTCCCAGTGAACTCGACTGCCGAGAGACCTGAGGGATGCTCAGGCAGATATGTCAGATAATCATTTTTGAGATAGGAAAGTATTATTTTCTTGTAAAGTTCCAAGCCTATAGTTTTTCATCTTTATACTTCTGGGACTTGCCATTTAATATTTTTAAATGAATAGTTTTGCCTTAGGCCACATTTCAGGGCTAATGTAATATAAAGAAAATAAAATTATGCAAAAGTTTTCCACGAAAGTGGGTAAATCTAGACCCGAGTTTCTTCACCTCAGATATTTGTGGCCAGATGATTATTTTCTGTGTGAAACTGTCTTTCTCATTGCAGGTACTTGGCATTAGCTCTGGACTCTTCCCAGTAAATGTATCCCTCCTCTATCCCCTATGACTAACAAACAAACAAACAAAAAAAGTCTCCAGAATTTGGCAAATGTCTCCAGGAACAAACTAGCTGTAGAACTCCCAATTTAGAGTAAGACTTGTGATATGTAGGAAACATAAGAATAATCTCAGTAATAGGTGTTCAGAAGTAAGCATTCTTTTGTATAAGCTAACCTGAAACGAGGAAGAAATACCTCCAATTGACTGGGAGATGCTTTCAGGACCTGTCCACAAGAGAACAAGACAGGGGAAAGCAATGGCTCTAGAGAGTAAGCCAGGGAAAGGCTGCTTGTTAAGCTAAGAACCTCAAGCTGAGCAGAGCTTTGTCTTTCTTGGGATACAGTGTTCAAGCACTCCTCAAAGTTACTCAACTGAGGGGCAAGGGAATCAAGACATTTTCCCTGGCTTTTTTCTCCTGGAACTCTTAAGTCTCCCATCTGTATACTTCACTCTGCCACAGGATATAGAAAACAAAGAAAACAGAGTGCCTCAGGCAAATGCTTTCAAGGTTTCAGCGACATCTGAACTATAGAGTTTAACAGCCTGGAAATGGAGGTCCAGGGGACATGATAGCTATGCTCCTGACACATCCTGGGTGCACTTAACTGTCTGACCACTTCTCCCACTTTTACCTACCCTGTATCTTACAAATTCTCCTTGGATGTGGTACCTTCCTAAGCAAGCTTTTTTGTAGGAGCCAAAACAAACAAACAAACAAACAAAAAGTTCTGCATAAAGGAGATAGGTAGGTAGATAGATGGATCGATAGATGATAGCTAGATGACACATAAACAAATAAATTAGTAATTTATATTAATGAAATAGACTGACAAGACAACTTAGGGGATAAAAGCATCCATCCCAGAACTTGAAAAGTAGACAGAACTGATGCCCCAAATTGTCCTCTAAAGTCTAGATATGCACCAGAGCATGCATGGGTACACACACATATGCATGGATGTACATAGGCACACATACACACACTAAATAAATAAATGATCGCATAAACTAAAACTTTGTGAGGTAGACTTAGAGACAGCAATTAGGGAGAAGGGTCTTGAAAGGTCAGTGCGCCAGTGATGACACTGAAGATCACTGCCATATTGTCCTCACATTACAGTTCCTACCATATAGGGCACTACTCAGCTTTTCCTCATTCAGAAGCAGTGTTTCCTGTTAGGAGTGATGTTTGCTTAAACTAACAACAACAACAACAACAACAACAAAAAATGCATTGAGCCAACATCTGATGCTTCCTTTATTCTCACTGCAGCCAGTCTTTTGAACTTGATCTTTTAGTCACACTAAAAAATGTCCTAGTTGATTAAAATAATAATAATAATAATTGGGGGAGTGGGGACTATATTCCATAGAGCCTCAACTACTTGGCCTCTGGATTTTGTGATTGTCTACGCAGCCCTTTTTTCTGAGAATGCACTTTTTCTTTATCCCCTCTTCCATTCCTCTCTCCAAAGGTCACAGTCTTTCAAGGCTCTGTTCCTGTGGTATTTTCTGAAGGCTCTAAAAATTCACTACACCCAACTTTAATAGTGAATTTCTCACTAAGCACTCCTAGTTCATCCTTCCTGGGATTAAAGTCTTTTACATTAACCAAATGAGTCTTAAGAAAAACAAACAAACAAACAAACAAACAAACAAAAAGTACTGAGTTTTTCCTACCACCAGGAGCTGCAAATGTCAAAGATACAGCACCAAACATAGGTACTACTGTAATAAGCATCAATTTACTAATTGATGGGATAAACTATTTATGTCCTAAAACTCCTTTTGGATTTCTGTCAGTTTGTTTTTAGAAGAAAATGTTGTATCTTGTCACAAGGATATCCCTGAATTACTATGGGAGTTTATCTGGATCCTTCCTTGAACTTCTGTTTCTTCAATAGTAACAGCCATTGAGTTTCCTTCAACCCCAGAAAGATCTAACTTACCTTTTAGGTTAGAATTATTCAACCATGAACCGTGTTGGGTGTATAAATTAAGAGCCAGATAGCTGTGCCTCCTAAGAGTTATAAAGGTTTGTCCCCTTCTCTCAGTTATTTGGGTGTTTCCTATCTTGTGTAGTGTCAGAATGCTTTGTTTCAGAACTGGGATGATGGATGCCTTGGCAAATGTAAACTGCTTCTCCAGTTCATTGATTGTTATAGTCTGGTGATACTCTCTGGAGTTCTTTGCTAAGTAAAGAGTCTACAGTTCCTGCAGTGGAGAACATTTGAAAAATGCACTATCAAAATTATATAACACATGACAATTCTGGAATATAAATGTATACATTATTTAATTTAGAAATGAACTTTGGGCATGCTGTCTTCTCCTATTGACACTTTCACCATTTCGGCATACTCCTCCCTCAAAAGACATTATTGTGGGTCAAATGTAAAAACTATATACTTTGATGAGTGAGAAAAGAGTAGGCTTGTAGATGGACTCCACTATTCAAAGGAGAGTAAATCAGTAGCGCATGTGTGGGCACACACACACTATAGTATAAATAATAGTGACACAATGGTTCTCATTGGTATTGCTTTGTTAATCCATGCAATCCAGTGTGAGATGAGTTTTCAGGGTTGGGGAGGATGAAGACTAGGTAGAGTATCATACTTAGTTGCTGGTCCAAGATTTATTGCCCCTTGGTGATTTGAGTGACATCAGAGTAAAGCATCAACATGGAGGTCCATCACCATCTTGATTTTCTATGTATCTCACTGGTTTCATCTCATTTTCAAATGGCTAACAACACCTACAATTTCTTACAAAGTTTTTTATCCTCAAATTATTTAAGATGAAATTTACTCATTGTGTCCATAAAGCTATTTTCAAAGTAAGTCTTTATTAAAATATATAAGTATGTCACAGATGTGTGATCTACTCCACTCATTGTACTGTTTTGTGTTTTGATAACTGATTAGACACAAAACAAACAGAAAAATGTCATGAAGAGTCTTAAATGTTAAGTCTTACAGAACCTTCTTGAATCTTCTCTGCTGTAACAGATTTCTTACTCAGTTTCTTGTGACGGGGACCAGGATCAACTATGCAGTGTTTTGGTTTTGTTAGTGGTATTAGGTCATCCGCTCTTCCCTGTTTCACAGATTCCTGCTTTGGAAAGTAGATGACGAATTATCTATCCCCAATGTCTTCTTCATGACTCTTAAAAATACCCAGAAACTTAATATGGTGAGAAGATCAAAAGCTGCTAAAGGAAGCTAACATTTATGTTCATGGGCCACATGAAAACCAACCTATTTCATGTCTAATTGGCAACAAGACAATTGAAATAAGTATTTATATCTATGTAGACACCCACAGTCTTATCTGTTTACTTTAAGCAGAAGATAGCGGTCTTAGCATGTCCAACTTCTGATTACCTAGAATTGAAACCAGGATGTGAGAATTCAGAGGATGATTTCCTTTCCAGTGCTCTCTAATGATACTTGACAACCTGGAATTACTCCAATACTCTCATTAGATTTCAACATAAGATCTGCTTATATCATATGCATATACAGATTTCAATGTAATGTCTACTTCATGTGTATACATATACACATATGTTTTACATATGTTAGATAGAAAATGTTCATATGTTATATAATTTACAGGGAGTATATAAGTTTGCCTAATAGTAAAGATAATTCTCAGTTAAATATTAAGGTAGATTATTTAATTTACTAACCACTTTAAAAAGTATAATTTGATGTCTAGTAATTTTCTTCAATTTTAATATATATTTTACAATGAAGTTTGTAAGTATATGTTTCTCATTTGACTAGAAGAACACTAACAGATAAATATAATTTAATTCAACATAATTTAGAAAAGTTCCAAATACAAAAAAAGGAAAGTTGGAAAAATATCTAGTTGGTGTATCTATCTGCCCTAAACTTGGGCTCTGTTTCATCCATCTCCATAGAGAATTTAAAAGAACTTAATAATAAAAATGAAAGTAAAAGAATAAATGAGACTGTAGTTCTATGAACATAATTCATCTTAGTTACTTAACGTCAAATTGAAATAGTTATTGTACCTGGAGGTCTCTAAGCATCTTTGTAGCTCTGTGATCAAAGTTTGATTTCTTGTAGGTTTTGCTTTATTTTATTTTTGTTGGGGGTAACTGAAGAAAAAAGATATTAATCATTGTATTTATCAGTCCCTTGGTTATAAAAAGAACTTGATATCTAAATATTAAAATAGTAATATTGACAACAATCAGTATTCAATTATTGTTTGTTTGTTTCATACTACAAAAGAAATTTCCAAGGAAGGTTTTGTTCTATATATTCTGTTTTAAGCCTAGAAGCACAGACATAGGACAGGTGATTTTTCACTATCCCTTGATGGGAACTCAGAATGCTCCTTTAAAGCTGAAGAAGAAACAATTCTGAATAGGGCAAAGAAAATGACACCCAAGTTGTTATCTCCTTTCAGTGATTGGCCAGGGATGAGAAAAAACTTGGAGTACCTGGAAAATTGTCTTTCCACAACCATTCTTATTGTCATTCCTTTAGCTGGCCTTTGGGAAATATGGCTAAAGACAAACCAAGAGAATTTCTCTCTGGAGAGTCTAGAATCCACCAAGAAATTTTAGAATGTATGTAAAATCTGAAATTTGTACACTGAGTTGAGGGAGAATCCTACACTTGGGATTTGGGGAGAGGGGGTTATTTTTCAGCTTTAGATTGTTTACACATAAAGACTTGCCTGGGAGAGTACTGTGCACATCAACAGAATAGTATATAAAGATAACTGATAGAAAAGTAAGATCCACCACCACCCCTCCCAATCATCTAAACTCTGCTAGAAAATAGCTAACATGGCACCTGAGGATGTGCTCTACTGTGACTCTCACAACTGTCAATCAGCTTTCTATCACTGTCCAAAAGCAGCTGAGGAAATCAAATTATAAGGAGAAAAGATCTGTGCTCATAGTTTTAGAGTTGCAATCTCTGGTTACTTGGTCTTGTTATCTTCAGGCCTATGGTGAGATGGTACAGCGTGATTGGCGCACACTGCAGAAGTAGCTGCTTTCATCACTGCAGACAGAAAACAAAAGGAAGGAGAAAGTAGGGGCTGTATCCCTAATGACTAGACTTCCTTCCATAAGGCATCATTGCTTATAGCTTCCAGCAAAGTCAGCCTGGCAACCAAGCCATCAGCAGGTGTTCCATTATGGCCAAAGATTTTCAAAGAAGAAATTTCTCTGCATCTGTGGAGATGAGCAGAAAACAAGGCCATGGTGATGGGTGTCAATACTTTAGATGAATAAAGACACTTAGCTGAATAAATATTTTGAATGGTTTTACGTGGAAATCAATTAGTCTCTGTTAGAATTATGTTCTATTTACTGACTATATTAGGCTGTCTCAGTAGTTATTATGGACAAATCAAATTTCAATTCAATGGCAGTGGATACTATATATTGTGTACTGTATACTATATACTATATACTACATACCAGATACCAGATACCGGATATTATATATTAGTTACATACTATATACTATATTATATGCTATCATATATTATTATATATTATCATATATTTTATATTAATAACAAATCCCTATCAGTCTTTTCCTCTCAAGTCCTTTGTCCAGCAGCAATGAATTTCCTACGGGATGTATTAATATGATAAATGACATAATGGTACTATGAAAGTCATTTATATTATCACTCATGTTTTTACATAATTAAGATATATTTGAAATTCTTGGGCAAATGGATGTATCTGGAGAATATCATCCTTAGTGAGGCAACCCAATCACAAAAGAAGTCACTAGATATGCACTCACTGATAAGCGGATACTAGCCCAGAAACTTAGAATACCCAAGATACATTTTGCAAAACACAAGAAAACCAAGAAGGATGACCATTGTGTGGATACTTCATTCCTCCTTAGAATAAGGAACAAAATACCCATGAAAGGATATAGGTACAGAGACAAAATTTAGAGCTAAGATGAAAGGATGGACTATCCAGAGACAACCCCACCCGGGAATCTATCCCATCATCAGCCACCAAACCCAGATACTAATGCACATGCCAGCAAGATTCTGCTGAAGGGACCCTGATATAGCAGCCTCTTGTGAGGCTATGCCAGTGCCTGGCAAACACAGAAATGGATGCTCACAGTCAGCTATTGGATGGAACACAGGGCCCCCAATGTAGGAGCTAGAGAAAGTACCCAAAGAGCTGTAGGGGGCTGCAACCCTGTAGGTGCAACAACAATATGAGCTAACCAGTATCCCCTGAGTTCATGTCTCTAGCTGCATATGTAGCAGAAGATGGCCTAGTCGGCCATCACTGGGAAGAGAAGCCCCTTGGTCTTGTAAACTTTATATGACCCAGCACAGGGGAAGGCCAGGGGGAGTGGGAGTGGGTGGGTAGGGGAGCAGGGGCGGGGGGGGGGGTATAGGGAACTTTTGGGATAGCATTTGAAATGTAAATAAAGAAAATAATAATAAATAAAAAAGATATATTTGTTGTAAGTATTCACAAAATATAGGTAAGAGAAAACTACAAAATCACCCATAATAATATCATCCAAATATTTTGAGTGTGATTATGCAGATTGAAAAGTACACACACACACACACACACACACACACACACACACACACCCCTATGCCTGTAGCAAGCAACCAAAAGAGAGTATATTTATGGAGTTAGAAAAGCATTGCAACATTAATTGGAATACTTGCGAGTTGAGTGATTGTGCTACATTATAATTTAACTTCGCTCTGTCTTTGCTTTCTCAGTTCTTAGAGCACAAGCATATTATCTGGGTATACGGTGTTGACAGACACCACTTCCACCAAACTATGTCCCGAGTCAAATAAAACAGTGTCTTTTTCTTATCTCTTCTTCCTACATTGGTTCTTTCCCCAGTCCAACCTTCATTGTTTTCTCTTTTGGATTTTTAAATTGGTCAATCAGTTGATTAAAACGACTTTGTTTTCAATGTATTTAATGCTGAGGATCAAACCCAGAGTCTCACAAATGCTAGGAAAGCACTCTCCTGCTAGGCTCTACCTACAACACTAAATTAAGGTTTTTGACAACAATGTCTCAAAATAGTTTTGTTGGCTCTGGGATATAATGTAAATTTTAGATTTCTGTTTTTAAGAAGAAAGTGAGCAGTCTTTATTATAAGCAGCTATTTGGATAACCTCTCCCACCATCTAAAGCTGTTATCTAGTTCCCAAAAAACGTTGAGAGCCCTATCCTAGCCTTCCTTCCTTTCTCTGTTTTCTGAAATCTAATTTTGTTTTAGGGGGCAGTTCTGGCATTACTCCCAGTAACACTATGGAAACTTTCCTCCAGCCATTGTTGGGATGGACTTCCCTTGTGCTCTGCGGCTCGGCTGGTCACTATGTAGCTAGGCAGCAGAACCTGGGAAGCAGTGCTACAGAATCAGGAGAGCTCAACAGCAACTTCTTCCAAACTTCTGGGTCCACACATAACTGCTTTGTTTATGTACATCCACTCACAGTCTTCAACATCGCAAAAGTACATGTGGGTGCTATATGCAATGAGACAGAGACAGGAATAGTGGAGAACAGCAAGACAATAGCTTCGAAACCAGTAGTACGTTCTGGCTACTAGATGCACCCACCTCAAAGATGGAATTTATATGTAATTCTCAGAAACTTGGGACACCGTGAAACATCTGCACAGTGTCTGCAGTTCGTCCCAGGCTAGGAAAATCCAGAGGCCTTTAGTTAGGGCAGCTTTTTACTTTGTTCTCAGAGCAAAGGGTGATTATGGGAAAGTGGTGAGGAGATTGGGTACTTTGAACCTTATCTTGAGGTCATGATATTCCTATCACGTCAGTTAGAAACAGCATACTAACCCAGTGGTCACCTCTGCTCTTAGGATTTCTGAATAGAATTATGTTCTAGATCATAAGGCAAGAGCAGATTATTATTTTAAGCTAGTATTTGGATTTCCTGATATGGGTTTGCTTGAGAACACTTATCAAAATGTTTAAAGAATTGCAAGAGCTGTTCTCTTATGAAAATTCAATTTTCAAATAGGAAACTCTGGTTTGGAATGTTCCAGCCATATGACTTAAAAATGTATTTTATGTTGCTTTCCAAATTGGGTAATCCAGTGGTTGTTGTTTTTTTATGTAATTCTTCTTTCATACTTCAGTGACATAGTTAAATATTGAAACGTTAAAAAGTTAGAAAAAAAAAACTTCGTGTTTTCAAAAGAGGTAAATAAAAATGATAAAAGATCTCTACCATGTGACAACCCATGATATTTTCCTCAGTTGTTAGTCACATTGTACAGCTGGCCATGCCCCAGAAACCACAGCCCTCAATTACATTTGCTTTCAGACATGTGGAAGAAATGCATGCTAAACCAATTAACCAAATTATGACATTTACATTTTCTCCCCAGACTGGCAGGGCCTGTGACTCTTCAGCATGTGATTCTACGGGAACCTGAATAATTATCATCAATCACACTGACCACAGGCACCATTACCGAGGGCTTTGAAAATGTCAAGAAATAAAATATAACAGCTTTTCCATAAACTAAGCACACTCAGGACTCTGCTTGGCAGTCTAGACCCCATGTGAGGAAAAGCCTCACATCTCATCCCAAGGCCACGGAACTCCACAGGCAAACAACTGCTCTGGGATTGCTCAGAGCTCTGAGCTGTGTCCTTTACCTTATATTTTCCACTCCTCCTTTGGGATCAGGTTTAAAGAGTGGGCAGTCAGTCACCCAAAATTGATGACTTGTAATTATAAGAAAAAAATGGAGCTGGGCATGGTTGTGCATACCTTTAATCCCAGCACTCAGGAGGCAGAGGCAGGCAGATTTCTGAGTTGGAGGGTTCAAGGCCAGGCTGGTCTACAGAGTGAGTTCCAGGACAGCCAGGGATACACAGAGAAACCCTGTCTCAAAAAACCAAAGGGAAAAAAAGGGGGGAAGAATGGAATATATCTTAATATTATTCTTAATATCCAGAGTTTGGGAGCAAAGGAGTACATAAATCTGCACCCATCAGCTCCTAGAGCACAGTACATATTTGACATCAATGAGAGTACTGTGTGTTTGTTTATCTCCCCATTACACAGTGTATTTATAGGGCTTTAATAATACTTTACCATTGAGCACATAGATGTCAATTGTATAAGCATTTGATAATCACTTGCTGTGACCTAAGCACTGACTTACAATGACTACAAAAGTAAATAGGATGCCTCTTGCTCTCAGGAAGCTATAAGGTAGTGAGAAAGACGTTAGCACCAGTGCCTAATTTAGGCTGTGTCTAAATACTGGCTGAATCCCTGAGTGAAATCACATGAAGAAGACACAGATTTCATGAATCACAAAGCCTATGGCTCTGACCCAGCCCAGATACATGGGTTAGGGAACTGTACTGAATGTCTCTGATTTACTTGACCTCTCTACCTTCCCCCACAGCATTCTTGCCTCAGGAATCTGACTTCCCATGACTAGCACAGCAGGTGTTTTTCCCAGTGACTAGAGATAAGAAGGGCAGTATGGTGGTTTGGTGTCTGTTGCTGTGAAATGGCAAGACCACAAACAACTTGAAGAGGAAATGATTTCTTTCACCTTACAGTTTACAATCCACCCATGCAGTGAAGTCAGGGCAGTGACTCACATCAGGAACCTAAAGCAGGAGTTGGTGCTTGAGAGTTTGTTCTCCATGGCTTGCTACATAGGCTTCTGTATAAGCCCAGAACCGAGATGCCCAGGGTTGACGTCCTCCACAGTACACTAGACTCACCCACATTACTCATTCATCAAGAAAATCTTCCATAAACTTGCCTGTAGGCTAATGCATGCCTATAGGCTAATGCAATGGAGACCCTCTTTTCAGTTGAAGTTCCCTATTTCCAGACTACCTAAGCTTGTATCAAGTTGACAAATAAATGGCCAGCAAAAGTGGTGATAAGAAGAGCTCAAGCTCCTCTACTTCTCTCCCTACTTTCTATGCCATGGTTTCTCTGTGACTTTTTATCACAATCCATAGTCCTATCAGAGACTCTGTCCAAAAATCCCATTCCAGGTTCTCAGACCCAGGCTCCTCTTCTTTTCCCCATTCATCTGAGAGAAACAACTCATCACGCTTTGTAGACTCCAAAGTTTGCTCACATCTTTGTTAATGAAAGAAAGAAAGAAAGAAAGAAAGAAAGAAAGAAAGAAAGAAAGAAAGAAAGAAAGAAAGACAGCAAGCCTTTCTAGTTACCTCATTTGAGGACATACTCAGTTCCTGACAGGATTCTGCTGCAGTAACCCATAGGAAATAAGTGTTTGATCAGATCAGTGATAGTCATAAGGACCGATGCAGAATAATCACAACGCAAGGCTGAACCAATTACAAGGTAAAGCTGTCATTGACTGGATGTACTTCCCAATAATTCTAGTTCACACACAGCAGATTCCATGAGTCTAGAGTAGGCCCCACCACAGCAGTCTTTCCATAGGAAAATTAAATACATGATAACCTTTAGATTGCGATACTGCAAAATACACCCACCACATAATTTAAGGACAATTTAAAAACAAAAACAAAAGAAACAAAAATCTGGACACTAGAAGTAATTTCTTTTCCTTTTTTTTTTTTTTTTTTTTTGATACCTCCAGGTTATATAACTAGTTGGCTTCCTGTTAAAATAGATGGAAGATCATCATTTTAGGGTGTATTCTCGATATCTCAAAATATGAATCTCTTAACCTCTAATGTCAGATATACCAGAAGAATCTGAAGGAACAGGCCTTGCAAGCTCCATGTGTTACCTTTAGATCATCCCCTGCTCTCATGGGAATACAGTTTCCCAGTCCTTCAGATTTTTATTTCTGAAGTCTCTCACATCCCATGAAATGTATATTTCACATCCCATGAAACATGTATTTCATGCAATACACATACTATCGTTAATTTGCCTTTTGTGATACCATAAGCCTCTGATGATATAAAAGTGTATGCTAATCAGCGTTCTAAGAGGTTCCCACAGTTTCTAGCTCCTGATATCCACACATTTCAAACCCTATTCTAGTTAGGCTGTGAAGGAATTCTGCAGATGGAGTTATACCCCCAAGTCAATTGGTCCCTACACTAGAGACATTCCTTGTAGGACTGACCTTACCCCGTAAACACTTCAAAACGGAGGTTTGGTGTTTTTTTATTTTTTGTTTGATTGTTTGTTTTCCATCTAGTTGAGAAAAAAGAAGTCAGAGATACATATTCCAACAGACCTATGAGAAAGCATGTACCTTTGTTGTGAGTTACTTTCTAGAGGCCATCAGGCAAGAAAATTGTCATGGCCTGAAGTGGCCACTGGAGATTCATGTTTAGCAATCAGCTAGAAAAGAAGAACCTGGTTGAATAGTACAAGGAAATGGATCCCCCAAAGTTTGTAAATTTGCAAGAAGTCTGCAATTATAGAAGAGAATAGCAACTCAACCCAACACATGAGATCCAGTGCACAGAATCCAGTCACACTGCACTACAGCACAGCTTTATCTAGCACACACCAAAAAGATAGTTTTGTGGGTATTTGAAAGCTACAAAGACTGTGGTAATTTGGATGTGATAATAGAGCCCTAGATATAAGCCATATTGTAACTCAATTGTTTATTTATTTATTTTTATTTTTTGGTTTTTCGAGACAGGGTTTCTCTGTATAGCCCTGGCTGTCCTGGAACTCACTTTGTAGACCAGGCTGGCCTCGAACTCAGAAATCTGCCTGCCTCTGCCTCCCGAGTGCTGGGATTAAAGGCGTGCGCCACCACGCCCGGCTAATTGTTTATTGATATCTGCTAATGAGTGTTACTTTGCAAAATGAAATTTATGTTTTATATGCAAATGTTTGATGAATGTATATTATTCACTTATTTGCTTTATTAAACAGTATTTGCATGTTGTGATCTAGTTGAAGAACCTGATACATATTCATTTAATGAAGTCATATTGGAATTATGTAACTCTTCTCCATTGCATGCTTAATTTTAAAAGTTTCAGTTATTTCATGATCTCTACAACGGTTCATACTAACCAGCTCCCCATATCTACAATCTTTGCCTTACAGACAGAATTGTACTTTGTAGTTTTGACTTGAAATGTATCAAACAAAATAGTTTATAAAAATTCAAAATAAAATTTAACAGTAGTCAATAATAAACAGAAGCTTGAGGAGTCCTTTGCTGGTTGTCCACTGCGGCCTCAGTTTTATCTCTCTGGTCACTTGTGGTTATCAGGTACAGGAAGCCCTACTTAAGTCGAGGATGATAATGATATAAAGCAGAGCTCTTTGCCAATCTCCAAGTGGCAGGCAGCAGGACAATAACTAAACTTTTGCTCTCCTCACACCTTGAGATAATGGAGTGCTTTGACACTAAGCCATAAGCTAACTTACACAAGGTCCTTCAGACAACAGTTGCACTGCCATGCATTTGAAAGAGAGGCAGGAGTCATACATTGTAGCGTTTATAGGAGAGGGAAGGGAGCAATGATATAATTATATTAAACCTCAAAACATAAAAGTTTTTTTTTTTTAATTAATGGTCTCCTTAGTATGGAAAATGGAAAAATGTTATTAGTATAGAAGCAGAGAGTAGTGCTATAGTTGCCAGAGAGAGAAAACATAGAAAACCACAATAAGTCAGTTAAAACATATGAAGTTTCTATAATGTGAATAAATCTAAAGCCTTAACTTATGTTAAATAATGCTGTATTATATTCTAGAAATTTTCTATAGAAGATTTCAAAGTATTCTTTATGAACACTTAGACACAAACACACATGTACATATCAGGTAAAGTTGTGAGATAAATACATGAATTTTCTTATCTAGTAATTATATTTATGTATATATCAAGGCACTATGTTGTTCATCTAAACAATTTTGTCAAAGAGCAGACAAGAGAGTGGGCATCCTCTTTCTCTATCCATAACCAGATGTTAGGTGTATACAGCTTCTGAGCCCTTCCTGTGCTATCATTTGTAAAGGAGTCTTTTTAAAAGTCTGAGACCTCTGTACTGCTGACTCATGTCCCAAATAGTGCCAAGTTTCAGATTTCCAAAAATTCTGCCCAGCAAATTTCCAAAAATTCTAAGCCATTCTGTTAGACTCCTTTGCTGCTTACAATCCAGTTAGACTCCTTTGCTCTTACAAATCCATTTCATTTGCTCTCAGATCCAAGGTCCTACTGCAAGTTTTCCATGGAAGTGTGATTTCCAAGTGTGTGAATGATCCATTAGACAACACAGGGCTCAAATATGATGACTTATGCCTGTCATCCCAGCAACAAAGAGGCAGAAGCAGGACGGTTGCTTCAGGTTTGAGGCCGTTTTGTTGTACAAGTAAGTTCCAGCTAGCTAAGGCTACTGAGAAGGGTCCTGTCTTTTCAAATATTGTTTTTAGCTCAACTTGTATATGGAAAGATGACAGGTTAACACACAATAAAATTTTGTTTCAGAAAATAATTTCAGGAAGTAATGCCAACAGTTGTCCTTTCTGAAGAATCTCTGTCATCCTGGGAAGACACTGTCAGCCTCATTCAGGTGCTTCGACTCTATCCTTTACCACAGTCCCTACTCATCACATCAGTGAGGAAGGCTGCGAGCTGTCCGGCACTCTTTCCCTGCTGTGATGATAAGAAAGTCACCTCTCACCTGAGATCCACTCTTATACCAGGTTTTATAAACATTCATAGAAAATGTCCTTGCTGAAGTTTGTACAATCTTGGAAGCTAAAATTTTACAGCTTGAAAATGTGTCAAGTTGTGAAGAAAGGTAAAACAAACCAAGCTTCATGAGGCAAACAGCCACTAAAAATTAATTTTTTCTGCTCAATCTTTTTAGCCCCCTGGGAAATACAAATCAAAACAGCATTGAAATTTCAGCCCATTCCTGTAAGAATATCTGTTACCAGCTTATAACAGATGCTGATAGAGTTAGAGAGGTAAAGAAAGCCTCTTACTCTTTTAGACTAGGAATTTAAATTAGCACAGCTGATGTAGAGATCAGTAGTGGTACCTCTACCACACGATCACGCTCTACCATCCCTGGCTTGTCTTACAAAGGAAATGAAACCAGTATGCAAAGATGTTGGCCGTATCCCTGTGTTTATTGTGGCATTGTTCACAAAGGCAAGGTATGGGGACAGGCCAGGCCCCATAAACAGAGGAGTCAATAAAGAAAAATAGGGTGCTTATACACAATGGAGTACTAACCACCCATTTAAAAGATGAAATTATACAGCTTTCTGAAAAATAGGAGGGGCACGTGGAGGTCATCTGGTCAAGCAAAATAATCCAGCCATGAGAGGACAATGAGAGGACAATAACCCATGATAGGCAGGACGCAAGCACTACAAACAAGGGCTTGGGAGCATGGCTTCATGGTAGACTGCTAGCCTAGCATACCAAGCCCTAGGTTGCATCCTGTGGAACTTAAAATAATAAATAAATAAAAGCCAAATAAAAGGAAATTAATGGAAAGTAGAAAAAAGACTCTTAAAGGAAGGGACCAGCAGAACAGGGGGAGAAAGGGAGTATAAAAAGACAGAAAAGAAGGTGGCCATGATAAAAGCCTGGTATTGGTCACTTGGAAATGTTATAAGAAAAACCCACTCATTTGTAAAATGAAATCGCACTACTAATTCCTTTTAAAGTTTCAGAACTGACATATGTGCCTGGTATCCATTTAACAACATGACCAGTGTCCTTGCTCTGTAGAGCTGATCAAGAGGCTCTGCTCGTTTTATGAAACAAGTCCCACGGGACACTGAAGACTATGATCCTGCATCATCCAGCAGTCCCAAGCATGTTCCCAAGACAGCTCAATTCTGTTTCCCTCTCAAGACCCCATCAGCCTTCATTGCTGTATTTTCTCCCATCTGGACCACCCTTCATCTTTCTCCATCATTGATCAAAACCCTTACCATCCTTATACTTCTGTTTAAAGTCCATCCAGCTTTCCAGTCTGTATTGAACTCCTGCCTCTTGCTGCTTCTCTCCCCCTTTCATGTTCTGTGTTTCCGTTGTCCACTTTAGATAACATAGAGAGCAGAGACATTTGTGTTTACCATGGATGAGCTACTGTGCCAGATATTGGTGGGGCTTAAAATGTCAAAAGTACTGGAAAGGATGACATAACCTAAACTGTTCAAGCTCTTGGAAAACAGCTTGTGTTCCACAAGTGTAGGACAATAGCTCTGAAAGCCTTGGGCACACGCCTTTAATCCCAGCACTCGGGAGGCAGAGGCAGGCGGATTTCTAAGTTCAAGGCCAGCCTGGTCTACAAAGTGAGTTCCAGGACAGCCAGGGCTGCACGGAGAAACCCTGTCTCGAAAAAAAAACAAAAAGAAAAAAAAAAGCCTTGGGATAAGTTAATTATTTGTGCCATTCATTGGAAAAGACACCTCTGACAAATAGATTTGTCCTTTACCATTGAAGAATCGCTTCAATAATCCAAAAGCATTGTAAAGCCAGGAACTCTGGCACATAACTTCGTGTCTGTACTAGCTGCCTAATACATATATGACTCCACTTTAGTGAAGGTAGAGAGATGAGAATTGAGGGGTAGAAGAACTGGGTCTAAACACAAATCATTTGCCAGCTGACCCCTCTGTACCTGCATTTCTTTATCAATGAAACGGGAGAAGGCATGTATTTACATCATAGGCTTTTGAGAACATTAAGTGAGATGATGCATATATTTACCTTGCACAGGATCTAGCACATAGTAGGAAGTTAGTGTTAACCCATGTTTGTATCCTCTAAAATACCCATAATGTGAGTGGTTGGCCTCAGTGTAATGATTCTCATGCCTGCCCATCCAGATGGCCACTACAGGTTCACTCTTCTTTCTTTTTGATATAGCTGGTTTGTAAGTGACGTGACCACTATAGCTATGAAAACTGCTTTACAACTTCAAGGAGCAAAATGTACAAGGACAACATGGGTAGGTAGCCCCATTCCAGTCCAGCACTGATACTCACTAGCCATGTGACCTGGCCAGTCACTGAACCTGGCTGACTCGTAAGTCAGTCCATTTGGGCTGTTATATGTAAAACCGTGAAAAAGGTAGCTTGAAACCAACAGGGGTTTTATTTCTTATAATTCTAGAATCTCAGAAGTCCAAATGGGACAAACTGCCAGATGTGTATGCTGGTGAAATTGTTTCCTACTTCCTACTTCAAAATGGTGCCTTCAAACTATATCCTAACATGGAAACGGTGTATGAGTCCATGGAGTCTTCTTTATAAACACATCATGGGGTCCTTCCCTCATTACCTAATCAGTAGTCAGGACATCCACTCCAATTACCCTCATACTAGACTCCCTTTTGGATTCTTGGTGTCATTAATAAATAATTTAAAAACAGACTCAGAGAAAGTTCCAAGACAATTTCACTAGAGTCTGTGAGGAAAAAAGCAGGCAAACTATAAACCTCAACAGGTATTAGGCTGAAGGAAATGAAGAGAAAGAGAGACATCTATGTATTTTGGGGTGAGTATTCAAGAAACCAGGCATGTTCAGCAATGGAAGTCAGCAAACGGCTGTATGAAAGAAACTGAGGAGGTTTTTGAAGGATTGAGAAAACCCAGAGTCCTAAAGGAAGCATGTTGGAGAATTTGTTCATTCAGTACCTGAAAAATAGGATAAGGATAAGGGAAAGAAAAACATGCACAGTACCCATACTAGTAACTTCTTTGTGGTTGTGCTAAAGCACCTTGACCAAGACAGCTTATAGAAAGAAGGGCTAATTTGAGTTTATAATGGGAGTCATGGTGGTTGGCAGCAGGATCCTGAGAGATCAAATGTACAACCACAAAGAGGAAGCAGAGAGAAGTAGAGTGAGGCCATAAACTCTTGGGGTGACCACCCTAGTGAAATGTTTCCCCCAGTAAGGCTGCACCACCTCCCAAAGAGCTCCACCCACTGGCCACCAAGTATTCAAATACTTGGTGGGGGTGGATCATGTTTCTTATTTAAACCACCACAGTATGGAGTCAGAGATCTGAGTTCCCAGGGCACCCCACTTCACACTGTTGTGTCCCAGGATGAGAAATCATAACAGGGACATCTGGTTAGAAAAAGAAATAGAGACAGCTTATTAAAAATGAAGAAGCATCCCAGAGAATAGGAGTAGGCCAGCCAGCAGAGGAAAAATACCTGTAACACTCAGGGCCATGGGGAGTATGGTGCTGTGTAGGGTCTAAACATACACCTACCTGCTTTTCTCACCAAGTATCTGTTGCGTGAACTTCTGGTCAATCTGATCTCCAGCCACTATACTCTTCCCACACAATAATGCCAACTTCAAATGGCTGTTGAAGTAACTCCATGAATAAACAGGCCCTGGCACAGAAGACTGCGCACAGATGTGTAAGCTCCTTACTCTCCACCGGGCATGTGTGAAAAGAAGACAACCTCAGAATGGACTTTTCTGAGGAGCTTCATATGCAGGGAGGGGTCTGCCACACTTGCCTTAAGGCCAGCTGCTGCTGGCAAGCAGGGAAAGAGCCTCCCTGGGGCTGTGTCCCAGAGCACTCAGGAGAGAAAGGGACCCTATGGCTCATGATTACAGTTCTTAGCTGTAATCATCCAATTACACCCTTTTATGTTCTATTTTGCTGCATCTGAAAAGGCCCCTGAGGAGGAGGGTGTATCTGGATATCTAATAGCTACTTTAACCTGGAGGTAAGCTGCTAAAAATAGTCCCACTATCTGTGGGCGGGTTTCCAGGAATGCTTGAGTTTAGAGCAGGGCAGCATTCTGCCAATCAACCTCTTGTCTCAATCACTTGGGCATGCTGCTGTCAGATCCCAGGGCTTGGGTCTTATTTGTTCCGAGTGCCACAAAAGTACAGGACCTGGAAGGGAATAGAGGCAATTAAAGCAGAGTTGAAGATGAATCCTGGTTATCAGAGGGTACATTTAAACCACGTTAAAATCTAGAACTGACATTTCACACCACTACCATACCATGACTCCAGAGAACTCTTTCCCTGTGAAAGAGATTATTTCTAGAGTCTCCTGCTCTTAAAAGGAGTTGTGTATTATTTTATCCCTTAAGTTGGAGATGCAGAGAAGCCTTTTTTCTCCTCATAAAAGTATAAAGTAAATCTGGTGAAAGTCTTTCTAGTAGAGAGATGGTGCTCCTGGTGACACCGGAGAACGCCAGCACAAAAGATGGCTCAGCTACTTATGTTTCTTACAAAGGGCATAGACAAAGGTTGATTAGAATGAATTTTTCTTGTCAGAAATTTTGAATCTGGCATTTTCCTTGAGTTTAAATGTTATATTAATAAAAGGTGAATATAATTTAATGCCACTGGTATTTTCTAATTTAAATTGAAGTCAGTTATTAAAAGGTCAAGCATTACCAATGCTTCTTAGGGAAGAATACAACAGAAATGAAATTCAATGTACACTTCTTTCGAAAACTGGTACCTACCTTTAGTTAGCATTCAAGAAAAAAGGATTAAATTCTAAAGCAGAATTAGTCATTTCCTTTGAACTTTTTTGGAATATATGAAAATATAACTTTACCTAGCATTAAGATAGGGGCATAAATATTCACCTATTAGACATATAAATGAAGCATGTGTGTGTGTGTGTGTGTGTGTGTGTGTGTTTCTTAATCTAACTTAGCTATTAATTAAATATTAACTAGAGACATTTTAGAAAGATTTTTTTTCCCTGTTTTACTTTTGACAAAACAGATTGTGAACTTAATTAAGGGCATGCCTATGGAAGTAAATCTATAACAACTGTTTTGTCATGGAGAAATAAATACCTTTGCATGCAGTAGACAGCAGGATTTTGAAGAGGGAATTGATTACACTTGGACTTCAGTTTTGTTTCAAATTGTTTATTTCTCTAAAGATGGGGGTAGGGTCCTGACAAAAATTTTTCAGTGGGATGTTAATGAATCGTTTGTGGTCAGGTTCACAGACAAAAGCCCTTTATTGGCCAGAGTTGGGTCAGATTTCCAGACTTTCTTTACCCTCTCTCATCTGAGGAAGACAAAACAAGGCAGAGGAGGAGCTTTTCCAGGCCACAGCTCTGCAAGGTTTCTGAGTAGGAGCCTGCAATCAAGAACGCAGCTTCAAGGCTGGATCTGTTTCCTGGCTCACCAGGAATCTTGTGACACACACGTTCAATCTTTATTTGTTTAAGTCACCCCATTCTTGGCTTGTTTAAATATCCTACCAGAGCAGAAAAGCAAGTCACCGGTTCTGGGCCTCAGAATTGGTCTACTTCTGTAGTAGCTGTGACCTCAGGAGACATGACAAGCCAGGTCCTCCTCCCACCTTCATTCAGGAGAATGATTGCTAAAGAGGGCCTTTCCTACTGACTATTAAATCTAAGGATACCTCAATCATGTGTGTGTGTGTGTGTGTGTGTGTGTGTGTGTGTGTGTGTGTGTGTGTTCGTGTGCATGGGCACATGGGCACATATGTTATACAGATATACAGAGATGTCATGTTATTAAAGTTCAAGAAATGATTAAAGGTCAGATGTCAATCATTTGGCAGAGATTTTTATGTTCTTTTACATCAATTGTTCCCCATAAACTTAAAATATGACCACTCAAGTACATGTTGTTAAAGCAGGATATTGAGCGTAGCATGTTGTGAAAGTATTGCAAAGTAGCCTTGGTGAAATTCAGAAATTCGTTCACATATTTACTTCTTAATTAAGATGGAGCTTTAATTTTCATCTTTTATAGGAATAATTCACTTAGCAATAATACAACTTTATATATACAAGAAGTGGTATTCATTTATGTAACTACTTAAAGTGATTATATATATATATATATATATATATATATATATATATATATATCACTAAGTGGCATATATATCACTAACCTATTATTTCATGAACTCACTTTAAAAATGTCTGAAGTAGAAATATGTCCCTACTTGATCTGAAAGAGCTTTGGTGTGAGAGGAATACAAGCACCCGAACATGTCATGACTTTAATTTTATATTTTAAGTCATTGCTAGAAAGAAAAAGGAAAAAGAAAAAGGAAAGAAATCCAGACCCTAACTAACATTCACACACTTTATGTAATAGCCTAAGACAGTTGGTCAGATCCATTGTTCTTCTGCTGGGAAAGGAGACCCAGTTGCCAGGCTTCCAGGTCCCGAGCAGGCTTCTTGGTGTCCTGACATCGATTGGACTGCTACAGAGGTGATTCTGTCTCCCTCCCCCTGCTTTTGATCACCACATCTGGAAAATACAAATAAGCAAACTTCACTGAAAACAGAAAACATGGAATCTGTCAATTTGTACCTAAGCTGCCTTGAAATTTTCATTCCTAAGGGGGGGAAGAACAATAAAAATAAATAATAAAACTCACCAAAACAGCCATGGCTAACACAAAAGTATTGCTGGCTGCCTCTTATCTCTTTTCATAAGTCTTCCCCAAAACAACTGGGATTATATACTACTTGGTAATGCTTAAGCCTTCTTGTCATTTGACTGCATATGAAGCATCAAGATTGGTGGAGGTGATATAAAAACAATCATAAAATAAATCTGTTCTTTTGATTTTATGCTGATGTTCTAATTCAAGTTCCATACCAATTTCAATATTCCTTGTTTTCTGCCTACAGTTACCATCACATAAAATATACTCACTCAGTAATGTGATGTGTAGAAATTCACAATTCTTTCATTACTTATTCTTAGATATCAACAGTCTTTCAAGTTTTAGGAAAAACAAATGGTCAATGGTAAGCAAATGTGTTAAAGTATCGTATTAATTTACTTTAAACATACCAAATAGAATTTCAGCCTTTAGCCAGAGAATTTATAATAATCTTTGAAATACCAAAGTTTTGAGCATCTGTACGTTCCTTTGCTCTCCCTGAATCTAGGGTTGGAGAGAAGTCTCAGTGGTTACAATCATTTCCTGCTTTTGCAGAAGACCTGGCTTCAGTTCCCAGAACCCACATTGTTTGTCATAATCATCTGTAAGCCCACTTCTAGAGGAACAGATATCCTCTTCTTATTTACATGGGCATTAGGCACACATGCGGTGCACCTACATACATGAAGACCAAGCATTCATATACATGCAATGAAAGAAATAAACCTTAAAATGTTAAGTTTATATCAGAGCCAAAATGTCTTCTTTTGTGATTCAAAACAAAAATGTACTTTGAAATTTTTGTAGCACTAATTTCTAAGAATAGTAGCTATATGACAAATGGGGGGGGTAATAAAGTATAATGAAAAACTGGAGAGTTTGAACATGTGATTTTTTCCTGACTTTCTCCAGTGGGTTTCTAGTTGGCCATTGAAGGTCTTTAAAACTATCATTCTCTGAAGTTTCTAATGAAGAGGGCAGCTCAAGTTCTCTTGATGTCCCTGGTTCAAATTACCAGTTTTACAAGAAAATCAAGAAGAAGGAAGACCAATGTGTGGATACTTCATTCCTCCTTAGAATAGGGAACAAAATAACCATGGAAGGAGTTACAGAGTCAAAGTTTGGAGCTAAGACGAAAGGATGGACCATCCAGAGACTACTCCACCTGGGGATCCATCCCATAATCAGCCACCAAATGCAAACACTATTGCACATGCCTGCAAGATTTTGCTGAAAGGACCCTGATATAGCTGTCTCCTGTGAGGCTACGCCAGTGCCTGGCAAATACAGTAGTGGATGCTCACAGTCATCTATTGGATGGAACACAGGGCCCCCAATGGAGGAGCTAGAGAAACTACCCAAGGAGCTGAAGGGGGCTGCAACCCTATAGGTGGAACAACAATATGAATTAACCAGTACCCCCAGAGCTCGTGTCTCTAGCTGCATATGTAGCAGAAGATGGCCTAGTCGGCCATCATTGGGAAGAGAGGCCCCTTGGTCTTGCAAACTTTATATGACCCAGCAGAGGGGAACACCAGGGCCAAGAAGTGGGAGTGGGTGGGTAGGGGAGCAGGGCTGGGGGAGGATATAGAGGACATTCGGGATAACATTTGAAATGTAAATGAAGAAAATATCTAATAAAATTTTGAAAAAAAATTATCAGTTTTTCCAAGCTCAGCTGTGCTAATTCCTCTCTGAGATGCAAGAAGAGGATACTGGTAGAATTTTTCATTGTTTGGAATTTAAAAATTCTCTTTGGTTGATTTTCTCAGTGTTTCTTGATTATCTTTACTTTCACATTAATTTTTACATATTTTTGAAAACTTACTTATTTTTATTTTATATATGTTGCCCTTTGTCTGTCTGTGCACCACTTACTTGCATGTAGTATGCACATAAGGCAGGAGAGGGAATAGGATCCTCTTATACTTGGAATGACAGATAGTTGTTAGCTGCCATGTGGGTGCTGATGATCAAACCGGAGTCTTACCAAAGAGCATTGCTCTTAACTGCTGAGATGTCTCTCCAGCTCTATTTTTCTAAAACAAAATAAAAAATATAATAATAATAATAATAATAATAATAATAATAATAATAATAATAATAATGGACTTTCTATATAAACTTCCACTGTCAGGTTCTCTTCCTTTGGTACCTGCAGCTATGATTAGAGATTTCTTACAGACAAGTCTTGAGCCAAGGCTGGAAGATAGCACATCTAGGAAAACAAAAGTCTTTCCAGCTAGACACCAAGAGGAACTAGAGAACTGTAGACATCAGCCTTGAGTGCGCAGGCACCAGCATGGAGCACTGGAAATGTTAATGGCTCCAAAGATGAGGACTGGCTTCAGTGGAGAGAAAGAATTTCTAAATCTTGCCATTTAACATCATACTAATCCCTCTCTTATAATATCACTATTTGTGAACATCCCTGTCAGTCCTCATTGGTCCCTAAATCACCAAGGAGTCAGATGGTAAACTTTCCAGCCAGGTCTATTAAGTTTCAGTTTAAAAGCTTGCTTTATTAAGTGTTCTTATGAGCACAATACTCACATATTAGAGGCATTTATTCTAGATATGATTTAAAACTAAATCACTTCTAAACAACCATGAAGAGTCCTGCTGCTGGCATTTAGCCAGTGACTACAATGGGGAAAAAAAAAATGAGTTTTTCTGCTACTTGTCTGATCCTATAATCTGTGCAGATGAGTCACCCTTAAGCACTGAATCTCCAATAAACTAGCCCAAGTCTTTCAAAGTGGTTCCACTGACTCTACGAATGCCAAGTCAAGGACAGCAGAATACCTTTGAGATATGTTGTCTCCCTGACAAACTCACAGAACTGTTTGGTTTAATGAGATCCTGTAGTGTGAGATTGTTCTATGCAAGAGTCCTTCCCAGACATTTCAGTTTTCAACAAATTCGATATTCCTTAGGACAAGAGTTGGTAAAAGTCAGGGCTAGTTAATATTGTCATTTGACTTTCCTAATTGGTATTAGTAGAAATAGTAATAATAAATGCAAATACAAATAAACAAAAATCCCGAAACCTGAATACATTTTTCAGGATGAAGACAGGCTGAACCACACAGTTGATTTCGAGTTTGCTTAGTTGCCTATGTATCTAGCTGTTACTTTGGCTTTTTAGAATAATCTCTCATAAATTACTCAGGCTGGACCAAATTCATTACATCATTGGAGCTAGCCTCAAACCGCCAATCCTCCTGCTTCCAACTGCAGAAGGCTGTTTTTTTTGCAGCAATAACTAGCTTTGATTTTCTTAATGACATAAAATAAAAGGTGGAGTCATTCTGAAGGACTGCAAAAGACATAGATGCATAAAATGGGCCTGGGTAATACTGTGTAACAAACTATGGCATGTCCCAGGACATGTGATCTTCTGTCCCAGTTTTATTTTTTGTTTGTTCGTTTGTTGATTGGTTGGTTGGTTTTTTCTTGTTTTGTTTTGTTTTATTGCTATGATGAAACCCACGAACAAAAGCAACTTGGGGAACAAAGGGTTTATTTGGCTTATATGTCACAGTGCCTTATGGGAGAAATTGGGGCAGGAACTGAAGCAGAAACTACAAAGCAACACCGCTTGTGCCTTTGCCCTGAGGCTCATACACAGCTCCCATGACTGAGTGCCCACGAGTAGCACTACTCAAATGGACATAGCACTGCCCTCAATCAGAATCAAAAAAATGCCCCCATAAGCCAGTCTGTTGGAGAAAATTTATCATTGTTGATGTTCTAGTTTCATTTGAGATGTTTAGATTTGTTTCAGGTTAACAAAAGTCAACCATACCATTTTACTACATCACCAATGTCAACCAGTTGGCCAAATAATATAATAATAATAATAATAATAATAATAATAATAATAATAATAGCAGTTTGTTTCTTTGCAGAAATAACTTACAGCTCCTAGTGTGCTTACATTATTTATAATTCTGCTTTAAACCAAATCTTTACTATCACCTGAGTTGCTTATCCAGTAAGAAACTGTACAGAATGCTAAAGTGCCAGAACTGGACACTTATTCCTCTGTTCTGGAGGGAAAATTAATGAGAGAGATAGTCATTTCTTCAATGTTCCTTTTTTTCCTTGAGCTTCATATGTTCCATCCCAGGTGAGCCTGCTGACACACGGCGTGCTTTTCTAGGTCATCAGAATGTAAGTAGTAGCCTAATTGCCATGCTGGGATAATATCTCTAGATTCCAGAGGCTTTATTAGCAGAAAGAATACAAGGCTAGAGAGAGCAGGACTCCGACACACAAAGGAGAAGTGTATAATCCTGTACAAAATGGTGTATGAATTGTTGGTTTTATTGGATGGGGCTAATGGCATGTAAAAAGGGGGCATACATTGAAAATAGCAGAAATGTATCTCATAACATTAAGGAAGAGAAAAGCCACAGTAAAGACATTGGGCTTCAAGAAGTGAAAGGATGCAACACAGGGAAAAGGGCACCTCCTTGTAAGTAGGTGAAGTATGGGTGTCTAAGTGTAATCACTAGAGCCTGGAGAAGCAAGAAAGAGAAAAACACCTTACTTGGAAGCTGTGTAAGAAAAAAAGGTTTTGTGTTTCCAAGGTACCAGTAAGCTTAAAAATAAATCACTTATAAAAAGAAATAAATTATAAATATGAGAGTTGCCAATATCTGTTTGGTACTTTTTATTTTCAAGAATAGACTCCACTCATTGCCTCACTCAATTCCCTACATCCCTGAGCATCTGACCTAATTCATCCTGAGTGGCTCAGTAGAGTCTTCATTTCAACAACCTAAAACATTCCCTCATATTTATTTCCAGCTCTTTCCCTGCCCAATGAAATAGGTCCCAATCTTCCTAAGAAAATTTTATTCTTGTGCCTGGAAATATCCTAGGAATCCACTGTTAGTTCTATGTACCAATTTTTCTTTCATAAGGTATAATTTCTATTTCACAGTTGAGAAGACCAGATCCCAGAGACATTTGATTTTTTCACTCAAAGAAACACATTTGCAAATACAATCAGAGGTTTGGGTTAGCCTAGGACTATCACTTGCCCTTCATAGAACACTGTGCATCTGTGAGAGTTCAGCAAGAGTAAGTAATATAAGGCTTTTCTTAATCCTTATGGAGTACTCAGAAAGTATGTGCAAAGCTAGGTCAAATGAAGTAAATATCTCTGTAATTTCTTAGGTCCCTACTGGAGACATCTCTAAGAAGTAAGAAATAAAAATGTCCTTCAGAGCCTACAACTGGGTTGAGCAAATGCCTAGAGCATAGCCTGGTGAGAAGTTTTCATCAAATGTAATAGGAAGAGCGCCTCATTCACTGTACTGTGAAGCCGCTAGAGCTGAAGTCACATTCCACACCTGACTGTCCCATAGCCCACATACCAAAGAAGACCCAGAAATGACTTTTCTGGATACTTCTATGGTCTGAGGTACTGTGTTAGATATGTCACTGATGGCTTGTGGGCTCTAGGGATGGATATAAGGGCATGAAGCAAAAAGGCAGGTTTTCCTTCTTCATGCCCTTATACCATCATCAACATGACATTCAACCTTCATTTTGGTAGTGTCTGTTTTGTTCCTTAAGCAGGTCTCCATACATGAAGCACTGTCAACTATGGTATATAAGAGCACATGATGATCCCACAGAATAATGTCACCCTGTCTTATGTCACAATGGCATTGTGGCATTGCAAGTCACTTCACCCCTAGCTGTCATGTTTTTTATATGGACCCTCTGGCATATTCAATTATTCTCTAAGACCCCAGTCCATGTGTCTGGACAATAAGGAAATTAAATACAGTGCTACCACATTAAAAATGACCTCATGAGCTAAATAAATCAATATAAAAACCATCTAGGATCTACCACTAGAAATCCAAGGGAAGCCGGCTTCTTTTTGGTCTAACCTAGAGTCATCAGATTCATACATAATTATAAACATAATGACAAGCCTGATGTTCTCCAAGTTCCTTGTGACCAGATTGAGAACTGAGTGCCAATCCCCTTGTTGTTCTACTTGAACCTTGACTTTAATGCCATCCTAACCACACTTTACTAGAAATGTGAACCTTAGCTCCAGGTAGGCCCCACCTGCAGGGTTGGATTGTTACACATGCAGTCCTCCACCAGAAGATGGAAGAATCTTTACTGTATGTAAGAGAGATGATATTAATCTCAGCATTAATGAGAATAGTCAAAGAAAAGACACCATGGTCACTTGAAGTATTGTAAGTGAAAAAGAACACAGGTCTTAGAATCAATGAAAGAGACCTGAAGTCTAGCTTCATGAAACTTGTTGGGTTTCCTAAGTTCTAGTTTTCTTACATTGAAGCTAAGAATTTTGCCTGCCTTATAAATTGTTCATGTTGTGTAACATCAAAAGAAAGATTGTAGAAATTGTTGCAGTGAAAGAAATGTACATAGTACAAGCATATTTACTATCAACCTTAATTAATGACCATGATTCCAACACCTTTAAGTATATAAATTCTTGCATTCTAGAAATAATATAAATATTCTCTACTTTATAAATGAATGTACCAAAAGATGTACAAAAAGATGATGATGCTCTCAAACTGTTCCTTCTATCTCCTTCCTAGTGAGTACTGATGTGAGTCCATGTAGAAATAAATTGGTCCTGAATTCATGGTTAATGCATGCCAATTTAAGTTTAACAAGCAAAATTTCAAATGAACAATTTCTTCTTACATTCTAAATTGATATTTACCTCAGTCTCATCATTATGGAACAAAGAAAAATGTACCTACTCAAATATTAGTGGGTGTGTATGCACTCATGGGTTCATTCTAACATACATGTATATATTGAAAATTATAGTTTCTATTAAAATCAAAAGTCTCATTGTAGTTTATCAGTGTTTTTCTTGAACTTCTCTTGAAAGTAAATGCCTATGTTGTACAAAGCTTACTTTTATTTACAAAGCTCATCTTGTATAATAAAAAACACCTAAAAGAAACACAAGAAGATAAAACAGTGATCTTGCTGCACACTAAAATTTTGCTCTGAATATTTCCAGGAAGTAATAATAAATAAAAATACCATTATACTTTATATAAATAAATATGACCACATATTAATAAAATTAATTATGTTGAATGTAAATAAATAATGTCAGAGACTAGCGAAGTTCTGTAATATGTGTCAGGTTCATAGATTACATCTTGATGTTTAACATGAAATGCTGTCTGCCATGTCTATATGGCCTCCAGTACTTTTGCCCTCAGTTTGAAAACAAAACAAAACAAAAATTAAAAAAACTAGTCAATGTGTCAGACATTGGCATAAACACTCAACACTCCTGTACACATTCACATTACAATTGAGGATCATAAAAGAAATATTCAAAGCAGTGATGATATATATGGCAAGGGTAGATAAAACTGTTTTAAAACATAAATGGTCTTCATTTAACTTTAAACACCTAGATTTTATGGGTTTTCTACCCACATGAAGGGATGTTGCATAGCTAACCAATTCCAGATATAAATTCTAAGGATATAAGGTTTGGATTTTTGTAAGGATCCTCAGAACTTGAATGGCTAAGATTAAAAATTTTCAATTGAAAACTGAAAGGCTTCAAAATCAATAAAGTCTCCAGAATTATCTTCAGGAACACTCCCAGACTGAGAAAAGATGTCAAAATATTCAGTAGCCTAAGAAATATTTCAGATCAGCAATCTAGTGATCACAGCTCTTCTCTCAGCGTGTGTTGTATTAGGACAGGTCTAGAACTCATGGGACTAGCCATGGATGGAATTGTATTTCCTGAAGGAAACAGAAACATTTCAAACCATTATAAATCTCAGAGAGCAGATCGTATCTTTATCCCTGAGAGTCTTATACTAACCACTATATCTTGTTTTGCATTTATTTTGTGTTTTCTCAACTCACAAGATTTCTCTTTGAGAAATTCTAGAGTTAAGAGTAATGTGTTCATGGGAGTAAGTGGTGGAGGTGCTTTACAAAATCAGCGTGCTTCCTGGTAATCAGAAAGATCTTCAAAGGGGCAGGTGTGCTACTCCAAGGCCCAAAGCATGCTCTAAACTCTTGCCTATAAACCAGTGGTCAGAACCAACTCAAACTTGTTGATAATTTCAGGAAACACTCAGAGCACAGACAATGAAAATCTCCAGAATACTTCAAATCTACCTTAGACAACTAGTTTTTAATTGGCAAGTTTCACTGAAGATGCTGAATGATGATGAAGAACTTTAAGTAAAAGCCTATCCCTGTGCTACTCAATAGAAAACAGAATGAGATTCTGAAAAGGAGACTCGAAGAAACTAAACCTATGTCCAGAACAACAGGTTCTGAGCAATGGAGATGAGGCAAATGTCCACAGAGTCCTGAGGATGGTTTCCTTATCAACCTTCTATTTGCCAGTGCAGTAACAGCTTACCTTCAGTTCAGTATTTCAAACATCAAAGGCTACATTATTTACATTCTTTATAGCTTAGCTGAACATAGCTTTTCTTTGGGTCTCACAGCACTTGAACAAAAGTTCCAGCTTAGTGCAAAAGCTATTTTGTCTCAGCATCAACACAACCCTTATGGTTTTCTATATCTTGATAAAAAATGTGGGTGAAAATTCCTCCAGTCACTTTAACTCACAGCCTTCTCTACTTCTGAGGTCATCAGCCATCAGCATCTTTGCCATTTATATCTATTAAATCTTTTCCTTACAATAGTTCTCTTTCTGACTAGAATGCTATGTGTGTGTGTGTGTGTGTGTGTGTGTGTGTGTGTGTGTGTGTACATATATCACCCCACACATGTGCATATAAATATATTTTTTCTGAATATATCATGAATTTCCAGTTATATTTCAAGTTCTTCAAGATATGAGAATGTGGGGGGTGGGTGGGTGTGTGTTTGCAAAACAGAGTAGAAAAAATATTTAAATGTGCTAAGGCTATTTTCCAGAGGGATCTCACTTTAAAGCCCTCAAAAGAATGGCAAACTACCAAGAATTCCTTGATTTGGGCTGGATTGGCATGAGTGGTGCTCTAAGGCAGCTTGGTGCTATAAGGTGCAGTAAGACAATACATAAGATTCTAGAAGTGGATCTTAAATGTGCTTTCATTTTGTCTTGCAACACATTACCTCCAATAGTACAATGACCCTCTGATGCCTGTGTCCTCACACTGGCCTCTTCCTACATACTCTGATGTGGTGACTGGTGATTCCACAGGAGTTTGAAGTCTTCCTTCTCTTCTCTTACTATGTCATTGATTTCCATGTCAGTAAGACTGACATTTGCTTATTAGTAGAGGAAGAGTTCATGGAGTAAGTAGAAAATGGGAATACTGATCCATTGACCCCAAAGTCCTATCATGTACCTATGAGTAGTCAAACTTTCCATACTGCCTAGAATCAGCTAAGATTCCTTTTCACAAGCATCTTCCAGTCTGGTAGGTAGGGTTTTGCATAGCAGAAAATGAACAATAAACAGACATAGGAAAAAAATAACAATGTGAGCATGCTATGCGGCAAAAATGGAGAAAGAAGCAAACAATGCCTTTCCACAATGTCAGAATTATTTGATTAACAATTTCATAGGATTCAGTAATTTATTTTTCTTTTCTTTCTTCCTTCCTTCCTTCCCTCTCTCTCTCTCTCTCTCTCTCTCTCTCTCTCTCTCTCTCTCTCTCCTTTTCTTTTTTTCTTTCTTTTTCTTATTTAATTATTTGTAGCCCTGACTGTACTGGAACTCAGAGGCAGGCCTGAAACTCAGAGCTCTACCTTCCTCTGCCTCCCAAACACTGGGACTAAAGGCCTGCGTTACCCCCACCCAGCTTAGATGAAGCAATTTTAGTTGCATCAATTTGCTACATATTTCTCCTGCTTTTGTAACCAAGCTAAGCTAAAACCAAATTCTTTTATTTCAATCTTAATCACTAGTATTAGCCCTCAGATTACATAGCACAGAGTCAATATACATATATGTACAACTATGTAGTTTACAGGATACATACAAGTCAAAAAGGCTTCTGTAGAGTTCAAGAGGTTCAGAAGCTGACTGGGGAAAATTCGAGTAGAGTCTATTCATAAGATATCAAACCCAGACCTATGAGGAAGTGGTTGCTATAGGGATCAGGCCCAGAGAGAACCACTTTCAGAATGAAGATGTAGTCAGCTGCAGAGCTATAAGGGAACAGCTGAGTCAGAGCAGGAAATGGTGGGTTCAGATCTAGATGGCAACAAGGTACAAAGGCAGACGGAGTTGCAAAGGCTGAACAACAATAAAGGAGTAGTCTGAGCTGATGCCTAAGGACAGTCAGGGATTCTCTGCTTGTCAGTCTGTGACATATATAGCAGCTGCAAGATGACATATTGGTGTAGGTCTATTGCTATTTCAGTGCTAAATGACCACTGTTTTGAAAGAATTATGCAATGACTTTATACCATTTTCACCCACTGATATGTCCTGTAAATGCCTAGGCTTCATTTCTTTGATATGATTTTGATATACCCATACGTTCCTACAGTCTCAATTTATTCCATATATTTATACTCTTTCTACTACCAGGAAACAAACAAACAAACAAACAAACAAACAAACAAACAAAAAACAACATTTATCAGTTAGAGCTACTTGGTTGATGTCAAAGAGACAGTGGTGTTCATTTGACTCCCTGTGAGCCCAGGCATCTTCCATTCTCAAAATGGAGTTAAAAGCTGCTTCTAAAATGAAGTCTCTTCAGGATAGGTCAGTGGCTAAGAACACTTACCACTTTTTAAATGATCACATTTGGTCTCCGGCACCCACATTATGGCTCACAATCACCTGTAAACTCCAGTTCCAGGGAATCCAATGCTCTTTCCTGACCTCTCAGAGTTCCTGCATTACTTGCACTCACTCTCACATACCAGCATAAAATATATAAATTATAAAAATAGAATGGAGCCTGCCAGGGTAGGGCACAGCAACAGAAACAGAGCAATGTTCCCTTGTGCAGTCAGCAGAGCATTGGAGAGACAGGCATGGCTATAGCTGAATGGATGATAGATGATGTTATTGGTGGTTGCTTTAATGGATCCCCAGAAAAGCACTTCAGGGGCGTGCTAAGGGGAAGTGACTCGCAGAGACTCAGGTTACCTTTGATCTCTGATAGGTCATGGCTAAGTTACTCTGCTCCTCTGAAAAACACTCTGCCCTTGCACTTAACTACCTTTGGGTCAGAATCTATAATTCCCACATCTATCATTTTTTTAAAAAAGATTACAGAAGGAGATTGCAATTATTCTTCAATGGGTAATCCCTTAAATCCACCAACATTTAGTGAAGTTAAAAACTGTCTGTAGTAGTGTTTCTGGACAGGACTCAATTGAGTTTCAGGTTTTCTATTTTAGGTGGCATAAAATGCTCTTCAAGGTGACATACTAAAACTTAAATCAGTTGTAGCAGCTTTCAACACCATGTTAATACTAGTTGCTTTGAACTTTGAGTGTCAAAGAAAGATGACCCATGCTGTGTAGGTGTTCAAAGCACAAATTAGAAATATAACATTTCATACATAAATTCTTTATTGAAGGGATTGCTCATTAAGTATTCATAAAAGCAAGTATTGAACCATTTCAAAGTGAGTTTATTGGCTGGAAATGACTTTAAATTCTTGTGCTTTTCATAACATACATTCTTATTATACCTTAATATGTATTAATTAGAGCTATTAAAACATGAGAAATTAAGAATTTGTGGATGAAGTAATAAGGTAGAATTTAGAAAATTCACACATGATAAGCAGAACATACATGCCTAGATAGATAGATAGATAGATAGATAGATAGATAGATAGATAGATAGATAGATAGATGTAGATAGATATATGTGTGTATGCATACACATACACACACACACCATTTAAGCATATGCCGAATTATGAACAGCATTTACTTTTAAATAATAGGTCTAATGATCCTCATCAGATAGATAAATTAATATAAATTTCAACCAAAAATATGTGCATAAGGAATTACGCGTTTGTTTATTATTTTTATTTGCATCTCGAATGTTGCCACTTCTTGGTTTCCCCTCCCAGAGTTTTTCACCCCATCCCTCACACCCTTTGCCTCTGAGGGGGTGCCCTTCATCCTCCTTCTCTAGGTCATTGAGTTTCTACAGAATTGGGCACATCCCCTCCCACTGGGGTCAAATAAGGCAGTCAGTCCTCTCCTACATATGTGCAGAGAGATCATGGATTTTATTGATAGAAAGTTTGTTGGTTATTGGAAAAGCTTAGTCCTATTTTCAACATCCCCACTGGCCCTCAGTCTGGATGTCTCCTTCTAAAGGATGCTTCCTTTCAGCATCACAGAAGTTCAAAGCCAGAAAGAAGCACAGAGATCAGCCCGGATGGCTGGCATGTTCACCATTAACCTGTTACACAAGCACATTCTATTTTGTTGGGCAAGTGTTTGCTGTGGCTGACTGAGTGAGCTTGGATCTAAGGCTGTGCTTCCTCTGGAAATGGTTCTGGTGAGTCCAAACAAAATTCATCCCAAGGAAACCATCCTCCTCTCAGCTTTACTCTGTGGAAGATGTGGGCTCTGCTGCTGCCAAACCCTTGGGGAGTTTGGGGGAGAGACAGGGTTAGTTCTAAAGGACATGCAGAGATGGCTGTTCTCTTTCCCTCTACCAGAACACCCTATCCTTCATTTAGTTCTCAAAATCTGGTCGTCAGCTCCTGGAGCACAAGCATCTGCTCTCGTTTAAAAATGAGTTACAGAGTATTAGGTTCAGCTTTAAACAAGAAAGAAAGAAAGAATAAGACTCGAAATTTTGGGAAAAGCTTTGTTTAATCACATCAAGTCTGTGTCACAAGCTGAAGAATGCCAGGAAATTCCAAGCTAAAGGCAAATACTTCATCCACAACTCATTCCACAAAGCCAGAAAACAGTGGGTTAGACACCAGAAAAACTCTGATTGTCTTTTGTCATGTCAATTCATGTCATAACCTTGGCATTGTTCTCTCTTTTAATTTAATAAGATGAGATTAAACTGATCCTGTTCTCCTATTTCTCATTAGTGCTGAACAAGCACTTTTGGCACACACAATTCAAATCACTGGTATGTTGCTTGCTGCCTCAGTATGTTTGGCTATGAGGTAAAGTGTCTTGACCTGTCATTTATCTCTGAGGCCTGAGAAAGAAATGATTTCAACATTCTTGCTCTTAGCCCATATATATAAATCTACTCTCAATGACATGTCTGCAGCTCTGAAGTTAACACAAAACCATGAGGCACAAAAAGGGACTGGAGGAGAGGAAAAAAAATCTCAAAGGCCCAGAAGAGACGGGTGCTAAATCTTCTGCTTTGTGGTCAGCCATGGGTGCTGTGTTTTTAAAGGGAGATGAGGAATGTCTGTGGCTCCCTTTTGGATGTGGAAAGTGTTCATTTTTCAACTGGAGTGCTCTGAATTTCTGTACACTTTCAGAGTTGTACATAATAAAAAAAACATGGTGCCTGACCCAGACAGCACAGTCCACCTCGTTGAGAACTTGAAATAATAAATAAATAAATAAATAAATAAATAAATAAACTTCATGACTTTGATGAGCTGAGAACAAAGGGAGAGAAAGGAAACTGACGGGGGATAGCCTTTTCACATGACGATTCTCAGTAGTTACCAAAGGATAGTCTGCCAAAGAATTACAGCCTTAGTGGGGTAGAGTATCCTCTGGAACTGCCCCTATTTCAAGATTAGCTTTCCATGCATCAGTAAGGCCTTACTGAGGACCAATGTACTATACCTACTACAAAGGTAAAGATAGAAGAAATTTCTATGTGCTACTCAAATAATTTTAATATGGCTTTACTGGATATAGAACATGAGATAATACAAAAGAGGCTGCCAGAGCTTAGACATCTGTGTGTAGAAACTGGCCAAGGTAACTCAGCATGCATTCCTGGTGTGGATAAATCCATGTCTGAGCTACACAGAGTTGATTTCGAATGTCACCTTACTTATGCTTTCAATGGTATATACTAAGCACCTGATACACAGATGTATCCTGCATCTGTTTCTATGGTAGACACAGGTGATGAAGCAGAAGGGATAAGAGAGAGATCTCATGAAGTTCAAAGGGATACTGTGTGATACATGTTAGCCACCACAGAAGTACATGACACACATTGAGGGAATCACACATAGTTGTTATGATATGATTTAAACATGTTCCCTAAAGTTTCGTGTCTAGAGCATGTCTCCTAGTTTGGTGGCATAGAGTTAAGAGATGTATCCTGGTGGGAAATTCTGAGGTCAGTGAGACTGTGCCCTGAGAGGAGATTGTATATTGAGATGTCATTTATCTCTCCTGCATGTGACTCTCACCATCCTCCTCTCCCCATGAACATCTTCTAAGAGCCAGTGCTGTTCCTGGGCTTGCTGTCTCTAAAACAACAAGCTAGGCAACCATGATGGCTAATACTGATTTTCAACCCAGAATGATGGAGAATTCCCAAAGACGTCACTTCTTAGCATTCCTCTGAGGGGTTATCTAGAGGGGGTAGTCAAAAGACCCACTTTAGATGCAGTTGGAACTATTCCCTGAACTTTTTGATTCTAGACTGCATAGAAAGGATAATGTTGGCTGAGAATTAGCATGCATCCCACTCTGCTTCCTGATTCCTGGTGCAATGTGACATCGCATCCTGCTGTCATGGCTTTGAAAGGAAAGACTTATACTCTTTCACTCAGAAAATAAAAAATCAATTAGTGCAGTAGGGAAATCTATTTTCTTTATAAATGTACCTTGTCTTGAAAATTTTGTTATAGTAATAAGAAATGGATTAAAACAAAAGTGATGAAGAAGGTATAGAAAGGACATCAAACATGGTATGTGTTGGAAGGAAGGGAAAATGTCATCAGACTTCTTATATTACTGGTTCTAAACCTTTCTAAGGTTGTGCCCCTTTAATGCAGTTCTTCATGCTTTAGTGACCACCAACCATAAAATTATTTTCATAACTACTTTCACAACTATAATTTTGCTACTCATATGAATCCTAATGTAAATATCCATGTTTTTCGATAGTCTGTAGGACACCCCTATGAAAGAACTGTCCAATCTCTAAAGGGATCCTGATCCACAGGTTGAGAACCTCTGAGTTAGTTGATCATAGAGTAAAATAGGTCTGCCCAAAAGGTAAAAAAAAAAAGAGTACAACACATGGAGTTGAAAGTATCTTGATCAGGTATCAACCCTCTAATGGTAACTGCCAAGGATTTGGATTAGAAAACAAGCATCTCACATCTTTCCCTGGATAACGGATTATCCTGAGAAAATGTACAGAAACCATCTCAATCCAGTCTTCTGATGAACACTGTGAACAAAATGGAACAAAATGCATCATACATTTACAGTGCCATGATAGGAACCACAAAGGGCACAATGTGATGGCAACCTGGGAGATGATAAATAGTGGAGTCCTTAGAGGTCACCATCTTTCTTTGTTTAAATTCCATACAGTATTCAATGTATGAGACAGTGTTCAAAAGTTCATATGACTAAATGCACAAATGAGCTTGTTTGTTTTGGGTCATTCAGTGTCTGGGAGGGAGTTATTTATTTGAGTGTTAATAAATTAGGGTTTTTCTATTTGGCAACTGAGACATTTTTCTTAAGGAAATAAAAGAGATATCTACTCAGTTTGGACTGGTGCGTGCATTTTTTACCCAAAAGTTGGCTCAAATCTCAAATCTTCAAGAGTAAAAGGAAGTTCCAGTTCTTTACAAATGTGTCTTTCCCTCTGATGATTTATAGTACGTGCTAGAACAAATCCCAAGATGCTGGGAAGTGAAGCATGAAAAGAACAAGCATTTACCTGCAGAATCTCTCAGAGTGAAGACAAAATGTGAGATTTTCCCTTAGCATGAAATACCTTTTAATGACCTAACAACCTATTCCTTTCAAAATGTCACTTTTGTATAGATTTTTCCTCTCACTAAAACATGTTGTTTTTCTTTTGCATTCTCTACAGAACTACGTTTCCATTTCAAAATTCTGAAAACAATTAAAGATTTGTCAAATTATATCAAAGGAAAAGAAAAAGTTCCTGTTAATAACCCCTCTTTCTCTACAATAAGATCCATTCAAATTAAAATTTTTCTCAAGGTCTGTGTCTGGAGCTGATTCTGTGCAACAGTACCCAGAGATGATCCTGTGCTACAGCTCTACATACCACAAAACTGCCCTACCAGGTGAGAGCTGGTCTCTCCAAGAGTGCCCATGAGCACAGGTAGGACCATCAATTCTTCTCAAGTTACTAGCCAAAAGAGGGACCCTCACAGAGCCATCGGGACACTGAAACCAAGGAATGGCAAGGAAAAGGACCTTTTGGGTTACATCTGCCCCCCACCCCCAGAGCTAACCCTGTGCCATGGCTCTCCATACCCAATTTCTTCCCTGAGAGAACTGATCTCAGGCTTGCCAAGCCATAGTCAGAGACAGCAGGGCCAGCTAACACCAGTGATGACCAGATAATGAAAGGCAATTGCAAGAACATAAGAAACAGAAACTAAGGTTACTTGACATCAACAGAATCTAGTTCTCAACCACAGTGATCCCTGGATACCCCAAAACACCAGAAAAGAGAGACTCTGATTTAAAATCACATCTCATGATGATGATAGAGGATTTTTGAAAGGATATAAATAACTCCCTTAAAGAAATACAGGAGAACACAGGTAAACAACTAGAAGCACTTAAAGAGGACACACAAAAATTCATAAAAGAATTATAGGAAAACACAACCAAACAGGTGAAGGAATTGAACAAAACCACCCATGATCTAAAACTAGAAAGAGAAACAATAAAGAAATCACAAAGGGAGACAGTCCTGGAGATAGAAAACCTTGGAAATTGAACAGGAGTCATATATGAAAGCATCACCAACCGAAAACAAGAGATAGAAGAGAGAATCTCAAGGACAGAAGATACCAAAGAAAACATTGACACAAACATCAAAAAAAAATGCAAAATGTAAAAAGCTCCTAACCCAAAACATCCAGGACATCTAGGATACAATGGGAATACCAGACTTGAGGATAATAGGTATAAAAGAGAGGGAGAATTCCAAACTTAAAGGGCCAGTAAATATCTCCAACAAAATTATAGAAGAGAAATTGCCTAACCTAAAGAAAGAGATGCACATAAAAGAAGCCTACAGAACTACAAATAGATTGGACCAGAAAAGAAATTCCTCCCATCAGATAATAGTCAAAACACCAAATGCACAAAAACAAAGAATATTAAAAGCAGTAAGGGAAAAGGTCAAGTAACATATGAAGGCAGACCTATCAGAATTACACCAGATTTCTCACCAGAGACTATGAAAGCTAGATGATCCTGGGCAGAATGCATGCAGACCCTCAGAGAATATAAATGCCAGCCCAGGCTACTATACCCAGCAAAACTCTCAATTACCATAGATGGAGAAACCAAGATAATCCATGGAAAAAAAACAAATTTACACAATATCTTTCCACAAAATCAGCCCTACAAAGCATAATAGATGGATAACTCCAACACAGGAAGGAAACTACACCATAGAAAATGCAAATAAGTAATCTCCTTTCAACAAACCCAAAAGAAGATAGTGACAAAAACATAATTCTACCTCTGACAACAAAAATAACAGGAAGCAACAATTACTTTCCCTTACTATCTCTTAACATCAGTGGACTCAATTTCCCAATAAATAGACATAGACTATCAGACTGGATACCTAAACAGGACTCAACAATTTCCTGCATATAAGAAACACACTTCAGTGTCAAAGAAGACACTACCTCAGAATAAAGGGGTGGAAAATGGTTTTCTAAGCAAATGATCCAAAGAAACAAGCTGGGGTAGCCATTCTAATATTAAATAAAATCGACTTTTAACCAAAAGTTATCAGAAAAGATAAGTAAGGACGTTTCATACTCATCAAAGAAAAAGTAATACCAAGAAGAACTCTCAATTCTGAACATCTGTGCTCCAAATGCAAAGACACCCATATTCATAAAAGAAACAGGCCTCAACAGATACAATATTGAAATAATCCCATGTGTCCTATCAGATCACAATGTATTAAGTCTGGTCTTCAATAACAACAAAAACAACAGAAAGCTCACATACACATGGAAGCTGAACAACTCCCTACTCAATGATAACTTAGTCAAGGAAGAAATAAAGAAATTAAAGACTTTTTAGAATTTAATGAAAATGAAGGCACAACATATCCAAACTTATGATACACAATGAAAGCAGTGCTAAGAGAAAAACTCATACCTCTGAGTGTCTACACAAAGAAACTATAGAGAGAATACACTAGTAGCTTAACAGCACACCTGAAAGCTCTAGAACAAAACAAACAAATACACACAAGAGGAGAAGACAGCAGGAAATAATCAGACTCAAGATTGAAATCACCCAAGTAGAAACAAAAAGAACTATACAAAAAATCAACAAAACTAAGAGCTGGTTCTTTGAGAAAATTGACAATATAGATAAACCCTAAGCTGGACTAAACAGAAGGCACAGAGACAATATCAAAATTAACAAAACCAAAAAAGAAAAGGGAGATATAACAACAGAAACTGAAGGAATTCAAACAATATCAGATCCTACTACAAAAACCTATACTCAACAAAACTGGAAAATCTGAATGAAATGGACAATTTTCTAGACAGATACCAGTTACCAAAGTTAAGTCAGTATCAGATAAACCATCTAAACAGTCCCATGACCCTAAAGAAATAGAAGCAGTTATTGAAAGTCTCCCAACCAAAACAAGACTAGGATCAGTTGGGTTTAGTAGAGAATTCTGTCAGTCCTTCAAAGAAGACTTAATACCAATACTCTTCAAACTATTTCACAAAATAGAAAAAGAAAGAACACTACCCAATTTGTTCTATGAAGCCCCAATTACACTGATACAAAAACCACATAAAGACCTAACA
The DNA here is from genome assembly GCF_900095145.1 of Mus pahari. Classification (NCBI taxonomy): domain Eukaryota; kingdom Metazoa; phylum Chordata; class Mammalia; order Rodentia; family Muridae; genus Mus; species Mus pahari. The sequence goes on along the minus strand of NC_034598.1, from coordinate 3,997,909 downwards.
CAGAAAGAATACTTCAGACTAATTTCCTATATGAATATTGATGAAAAATACTCAATAAAATTCCCACACACCAAATCCAAGAACACATCAAAATGATCATCCCTCATGATCAAGCAGGTTTCATCCCAGGGATGCAGGGATGGTTCAATATACTGAAAACCTTCAATGTAATCCACTATATGAACAAACTCAAAGGAAAAGAAAAAAATACATGACCATTTCATTAGATGATGAAAAAGCATTTGACAAAATTCAACATCCCTTCATGTTAAAACTACTTGAATGATCGGGAATTCAAGGTCCATACCTAAACATAGTAAAAGCAATATAGAGCAAACCAGTAGCAAACATCATGCTAAATGGAGAGAAACTTGAAGCAATCCCAATAAAATCAAGGACTAGACAAAGTTGCCCACAGTCTTCCCATCTATTCAATATAATACTCAAAGTTCTACCTAGAGCAATTAGACAACAAAAGGAGGTCAAAGGGATACAAATTGGAAAGGAAGAAGTCAAAATATCACGATTTCCAGATGATATGATAGTATATATAAGTGACCCTAAAAATCCTACCAGAGAACTCCTAAACCTGATAAACACCACCAGAAAAGTGGCTGGATATAAAATTAACTCAAACAAATAAGAACTCAAAGGATAAATGGGGTGAGAAAGAAATTAGGGAAATGACACCCTTCACAATAGTTACAAACAAAACATATTTGGTGTGTCTCTAACCAAACAAGTGAAAGATCTGTACGGCAAGAACTTCATGTCTCTGAAGAAAGAAATCAAAGAAAACCTCAGAATTTGGAAAGATCGTCCATGTTCATGGGTTTGCAGGATTAGTATAGTAAAAAATGCCCATCTTGCCTAATGCATTCTACAGAATCATTGCAATCCCCATGAAAATTCCAACTCAATTCTTCATAGAGTTAAAAAGAGCAATTCTCAAATTACCTTGGAATAACAAAAAACTCAGGATTGAGAAAACTATTCTCAACAATAAAAGAATTTCTGGGGGAAATCACCATCTCCGACCTCATCCTGTACTCAGAGCATTAGTGATAAAAACTGCATGCTATTGGTACAGTGACAGTCAGGTAGATCATGGAATAGACTTGAAGACCCAGAAATGAACCCACACATCTATGGTCACTTGATCTTTGACAAAAGAGCTAAAACCATCCAGTGGAAAAAAGACAGCAAATTGTGCTGGTTCACCTGGAGGTCAACATGTAGAAGAATACAAATTGATCCATTTTTTATCTCCCTGTACAAAGTACAAGTCCAAGTAGATCAAGAACATCACATAAAACCAGATACACTGAATCTAATAGAGAAAGTGAAGAAAAGGCTCAATCACATAGGCACAGGGGAAATTTTCCTGAACAGAACACCAATGGCTTATGCTCTAAGAACACGTATTGGCAAATGAGACCTCATAAAATTGCAAAGCTTCTGTAAGGCAAAGGACACTATCAATAGGACAAAGCAGCAACAAACAGATTAGAAAAAGATTATTACCAACCCTACATCTGATAGAGGGATAATATCCAATATATACAAAGAACTTAAGAAGTTAGACTTCAGACAACCAAATAACCCTACTAAAATTGGGGAACAGAGCTAAATATAGAATTCTCAAATAAGGAAAATCGAATTGCTGAGAAGCATCCAAAGAAATGTTCAATATCCTTAGTCATCAGGGAAATGCAAATCAAAACAACCCTGAGATTTGACCTCACACCAGTCAGAATGGCTAAGATCAAAAACTCAGGTGACAGCAGATGCTGGCGAGGATGTAGAGAAAGAGGAACACTCCTCCATTGCTGGTGAGATTGCAAGCTTGTACAAACACTCTGGAAATCAGACTGGCAGTTCCTCAGAAAAACTGGACATAGTACTAAGATCCAGCAATAACGCTCCTGGTAATATACCCAGAAGATGCTCCAACATGTAAAAATGACACATGCTCCACTATGTTCCTAGCAGCCATATTCATAATAGCCAGCACCTGGAAACAACCCATATGTCCCTCAACAGAGAAATAGATACAGAAAATGTGGTACATTTAAACAATGGAATACTACTCAGCTATTAAAAACAATGACTTCATGAAATTAGCAGCAAATGGATGGAACTTGAAAATAACATCCTGAGTAGGGTAACCCAATCACAAAAGAACACACATAGTATGCACTCACTGATAAATGGATATTAGCCCAAAAGGTTGTAATACCCAAGATACAACTCAGAGACCTTATAAGCTCAAGAAGAAAGAAGACCGAAGTGTGAATGCTTCAGTGCTTCTTAGAAGGGTGAACAAAATACTCCCAGGAGGAAATCCGGAGACAAAGTGTGGAACAGAGACTGAAGGAAAGGCCATCAATAGACTTCTCCACCTAGGGGCAGTCTATATCAAGCCTATGTACAGTAGACAAACCTGAATGTTTTTGCAATTGCTGGGAAGTGCTTGCTGATGAGAGCTTAATATGGCCGGCTCCTGAGAGGCTCTGCCAGAACCTGACAAATACAGAGGTGGATGCTCACAGCCAACCATTGGACTGAGCTCAGGGTCTCTTGATGGGGTAGTCGTAGCAGGGACTGAAGGAGCTGAGGGATTTGCACGTCCAAGGGGGAAGCAACAGTGCTAACTGGCCAGACCCCAGGATCTCCCAGAAACTGGACCACCAACCAAAGTGTACACATGGAGGAACCCATGGCCCTGGCTGCATATGTGGCAGAGGATGGCCTTGTTGAACATTAGTGGGCAGAAAGGACCTTGGGCCTGAGGATGTCTGATGCCATAATGTAGTGGAATGCCAGTGCTGGAAAGCGAGAGTGGGTAGATGGGTAGGGGAGTACCCTCATTGAGGCAGAGGAATGGGGAATGGGATAGGAGTTTCTGAACCCGGAAAGGGGATAACATTTGAAACAGAGATAAAAAAATATCCAATATATAAAAAAACTAACAGGAAAAACTTTTCTCAAACAAATAAACAAAACACAAAACACAAACCAAAAACAAACAAACAAACCAATGATTATGCATTTGTCTCCTTCATTCCCCCATACTTATCATGCTTTTAGTTCTGGATGATCCAATTCTCTGCAAAACTGTGCATTTGAAATTTAATTTGGTCTACTCTTTTTGATGAGTTAACCCAAAATAGAAGAAGTAGCTGTGATCTCTTTGTTTACTTAGTTGCTGTAGTTCATGCATTGTATGAAGTTTTATAACTGTTCCACAGTCAACATGTCCGGGAATCGGTTGCTATCCATTTTTCTTAGCACAGGCTTTCTTTTAAGAAGCATCAACTAATTCTTTTAAGAAGCATCAACTAATCCATTTACATTTAATTGCAATTCCTTGTGTTGACAGAGGAACAAAACCATAAAACCCAACATCCCACATTTTCGGAGATGTTTTCACACTGTGTTCTCTACCATTACAGGAAACAGCATATTCTCCCTAAAGTAGAGGCTTTAGGGAAAGCCTATTCATACCCTGCCTGGTATGAAACAGGCACTCAGAACGTGAGTTCCTTTCCTCTCATCTATTTGTGTACATTGCTGCATAATTGTTGAATTATCTACATAAGATGTAGTTATTCTAGGTTTAAAAAATTACAAGTGATTTCCTGATTAAAGTATCGTAAGTGGATTTACATGAGTATAAATTGCAGATTTGAATTAATCCCCACTCATGCCTTTCATTGTCCTATTACCTAGGTTTAGTTTCTGTATATGCTTTTTGCGCATTTGTCATCCTAACTGTCCCAACATTTTGTGTCTATTGGTACATAAAGCAATGGATGTCTTTAAGTGACACTAACTGATGTGAGGAGAATTCTAAAGGGGAAAATGAGATAAGCCTTAGCAAGGGAAAACTGCTTAGTGCTTTCTGACAACGGATGTACTAAAAAGATAGGCTCCATGATCCCGAGTTCAGAACACATCTCACTACTATGGATACATAATATGTAATATGTAAAGCATTCTGAGCTCCTACAGTCAGATACTAATTACTCTTGGGCATGTTGCACTGAAGTAAGGCTTATGAAAGACAGATGTTATTTATTGCTACTTTGTCTCCACTGTGACAAATGCCCGAGGGGAAAATAGTTTAAAAACATGGAAGATTTATTTTGACTCAAAGTTTCATTATTTTCATCCATGACTTTTGGTCCCATCTCTGAGTCTGTTTTAAGTATGACATCATAGTGAAGACGTTGTACTCATTGGATTTGACTCTTACTTCTCTGTAAGATACAGCTAGGAAATGGAGGGAATGAGACATTGAGGCCTCAGACAGGATTGATATTGTACACTCAGGGACATAATCTCAGTAACCTTCTATACCCAGCTAGAAAATCTCTGAAGGTTTCCATCACCACTCAGTAATACCATAAGTGGATTTATCCATGGAGTAGATCATAATAGTCAAGATCCAGCTACCTCTTAATTCCTGGATCCATTAACTGTAAATCATACCTTCAAGATACTGGGTGACATTAAACACCCAAACCCAAATAGCCGATATAAATTTATAATTATTAGTTACAGTGATAGAAATAAACTAAATATCTAAAACATGTATTACATGTTGGTATTTTTTTGCTTCAATAATAATTATTCCAAATATTTCTATCTCAGGATGATTTTCTTATAAAATAGTGTTAATTTCAAATGCATGGGTTATGTATGAACATTTATTTATTACAAGATCCAAAGAAAAAAAGATATTGTTTTCATGGCCTACCAAAAATGTTCAGATCCTCTTTCTTTGGACCAGCAGATCTTAAGAGGGAATGCAACGTTAAGACAGCTTGATGTCTTTACCAATCCTTCAATTTTCCAAGATGCCTTAAGGATGACAGCAATATCTGCTTCTTATACATGAAGAGCTGACTCTGGTAGTAATAAGGTAGAGACACATTCTCTACCTTACCAAGAACCGAAGGAATTGTCAGTATCTCAACTGAGACCACTGTTTTCACCACGTTTTTCCAGGGTTTTGTTGGTTGAGAATCTGTCAGTCCTGTATTACTCTTAGAGCAGTTAGGTGAGGCACTTCAGAGACCTCATGGATGACAATTATTTGATGAATATATGGCTTCAAATATAATAGATCACTTGGGATCTTAAACCAGCAATTTAACAGGTTCTCTAAAGAAAATGTTTACAAACTGCTCTTAGAAGAAGCCACCAGCCCAGAAATCCCAAAGTCCTGGTTTTCTTACTATCAAGAATGAAGAGTATCATGGTCAAATAATGACACATACCTCATGATACCACACTAAGGGGATTTTGTTAAAAGACTTTCTTTGGAATAGACCTTTTTCAATCATTTCCAGTTTCTAATTCTGTAACTTTTTTTCTTCCTGCCTATGTCTCAATGTATGCATATATGAAATACAATAGCTTTCATTTTTTTATGTTGGGACAACCATAGAGGAAAGAAATCTACGAGCTGTGGAAACATATACTGTGATGTATGTCTTGAGAAATACACTAACAGCTAAAATGAAAGATCACTCGTTTTAAAGGTGAAGCAGAAATAGTTGATGTTTAAACTCTGCCAACAGCAACTCAACCCTCTAGGGTACATACTTTGTTTGCCTTTTATTCAGAATTTAGATGCTAAGCATTTAACTAATAAATAATAGATGTTCTTAGAACAGATAGAATTAGCTCTCATCTTGGTAAGCTACAAGCCCAAACATTCCAGCAGACAAGGATACTAAACCTAAACTATTGAAGGTTTCCTGAGTGTGTATTAATTGAGCCATAGCATTATCCCTTTTCATTTCTCTTGTCAAAGGTACTGAGGATGCAAAACAGAACTACTTGGCAGGCAGCCATCCTGGAAAGCAGCAGGATGCCTTTGGCAGATTTATTCTACCCATTGCCAGACTTTTGCCATTTGGCTAGCCTGCATGTTTCTTTCTCATTTCTTTCCTTTTATAAAAATATGATTTATCCTCAGCAGAATTATGATTCATAGCTATAGTTAGCATCATAGTTTTTGATAATTAGTTATTGATAATTGCAATGACATATAAATTTATACAATATTTCCAAACACAGAAAGTATTTTCAGGATTTTCTGAAGTTCTCTTCGTATAATGTCATCTTTAATGGGAAGGCCTCGATTGGTATTGATCTGTATTTATTGCCAGTGTGTACACTGTAAATCAAATATAAATCAAAGTATATAAATCATATTTTATGTAAGTATAAATTATATAGTATATACACATATAACTACAAAACTGAGGGAATTTTCTTTTCTTCCTTAAAAGTAATTAAATTTAAGTCATTTAGACCTATTCCATCATGAAAATATGCTTTGACTAATGGGGCTCTATGTTGAATTCCCAAACAAAATTCTTAAGCCTTTTTTTTAAAAAAAAAATCATATAGAGTTTAAAATTTTTAAATCCTTCTCTGAGATTTGAGTAAAAATGTCTCTTACCAAAAGGTCTATATTTTAAGCAACCCTGACTTCAATGTAACAGCAAAAGAATAATTCATTAGCTGTGCTGCCAGAGATTAAGAGCTTCAGGCAGGAAACCAAAGAATCCCTGAAGTTGCAGATGTCTGTCTCTCAACACTTTCCACTGCATCCTGTGTCTTCAAGACAAAGATAAGGGCTGGGATGTACTTCCTTAGTAGAACATTTGTTTAGTGTTCATGAAGCCTTGAGCTTTAAAGAAGGCTTGTTATACATTTGAACAGCTAGCTAGTGGTACTTTGGGGGAAGGTTGTGAAACCTTCTGGTTTAACTGGCAGAAAAGGTTGACCTGGCTGAGCTAGAGGGCCGGGCCATCGCTACACTGTCTCACACTCCCATTGGTGTGGGACCATCTTAAAATGCACCCTGTCCTTACACCCATGCCTTCCCCAACATAATGAGCTCGGTCCCTACCCACTATCCAATAAAGCTCTTCTCCCTTAGGTGGCTTCTATCCACTATTTCATCACAAGAAAAATTTATTAATGGCAACAGTGCTAACATGCTGTAGGTGTGCCTGTGACTAATATGTGCTCCTACAGTATACAATTATCAATGGGATAATTTCATGTTACTCTTGCACAATGTAGAAGTCTAAAGTGAAGACAGCAGCATTTGGTAAATGGCAGCAACCACTTCACTGTATCCTTCAAGGAGGTTATTTTATTTCTTCATAGGAAAGAGGGCAAAAGAGCAAGCCACCCAAACACTAATAGAAGCTTCTTTCATAGGGGATTTCTATCTTAATATCATTCTAGTGCAAGAAACCCATAAGCTAGTCATATTTTAAAAGATTTATTTATTTATTTATTTATTTTATGTATGTATTTATTTAATTTCATATGTGTGAGTGTTTGGCCTGAATGTATGTATATCACAATATACATGGTCATATCCACAGAAGTCAGAGAAAATATCAGATCTCCTGTAGTTGAAGTTACAGATGTTGCAAACCATTGTGTGGGTGCTAAGAATGAAACACAGGTCCTCCTTGAGACCAGCAAATAATATTAACCACTGACCTATCTCCCCAAGTCAATCTCAGGTCACAGAGCAGGATTTTAATATTTTCAAAAGTTCATGACTTTCTTAAAGACTTGCAAAATCAGTTTGGGAATAACAGGTCTTAGGCCCTATCACACCATGTCTAACACCATAGGTGTGCACTGAATCACATCACCTGTATTGTGCTTTCTGAATGGTTGATTTTGGCTTTTTTTTTTAAACAAACAAATACATATATATGTGTGTGTATGTGATATATATATATATATATATATATGATATCTATCATATTTTAATTAAAATATTTGCATATAATATATTTTGATCATGTTTTCCACTTTCCCAACTGCTCAAGGATCTTCCCCACTTCAGTTTACTCCAAACTTTATGTTCTTTGTTGCTGCCTCTGTCTCTCTCTTTCAGAACAAAACAAAAACAAACAAAACAAGAAAAGCAAGAAACAACACCGCCCTGAAAAGTAAAAAAGGAAAAGCAAATGAAGGTACAAAATATCAATAAGACAAGAAGAGGAGGAGGAAGAAAGAAGTTAAGAAGAAAATAAAGAAAAGAAAAGAAAGAAAACTGTAAAACCAAAGCAAAACTAAGCAAAAGGTCTTCAAAAATACCTTGAATCCATTTTTCTAACACCCTACATATACCAAGACTGCTTTAAAAACAAAGAGCCTCTTGAAAGGCTCAACATAAACAACTTAGGTTCAGCTAAGCATCAACATAAACAACTTGCCAGATCTTTCCTTGAATGGTACAAATTGAGATTTTATAGCATAATAAAATTTGACTTCCTAGAAATAGAGCATTAATTTCTTATGTGTATGAATATTTTACCTGCATGTGTGTATATGTGCCACATTCATGTTTGGTGATCTTGCAAGTCAGAAGATATTTTCAGATCCCCATGAACTAGAGTTACAAGTGCTCATGATCCACCATGTAGAAGCTCTGAATCGGACCCAGATCCTCTGGAAGAGCAACAAGAAGAGCCTTTATCTACTGAGATATGTCCTCAGCACTCTCTATATTTTTAAAGAGGCACTTTTAAGTTTAACTAGGTATGTACCTTTGCATGAGTGAGGATATGTGCAAATGAATACAGTTGATATCCTGTAGAAGCCAAAAGATCTTGGATTCATTGAAGGAACAGTTACAGGTGATATGGGTTCTGGGAAAGAAACTGTGGCCCTCTGCAAGAATATCAAGCCAAGCCCTCTTAATTGTTTTCTCTCTAGGTCATAAGAATGTTCAATTCTTTGTTTCTATGTTTGAGATTCTAAACATAGAAGACATTGGCATGTTGAGCTCAAAAATTGCTTGATGATTAGTAATATCCCTAAAATATAACTCCATTTTCTTATAATTTTCAGTAATAGTTTGTCTAATTTATTTCCTTCTTTGACGTAATGTGTGTGTGTGTGTGTGTGTGTGTGTGTTAGCACTAGTTAAGACCATGAAATCTGCATTGTAGTTGGAATCTAAAACCTCTTCTCAAAGAATTTTATTTACTCATCTATTCTATTACCCCTGGTACCACTTTCAGAAACAAAACAAGGGTTCATTGACTAGTGAATAAAACTTCCATTTACATGTTCAAACTGTGGAAGGAACAATATTTCTGTGCAGTATGACTTACCTTCTTTATACATAGTGCTATTTTTCTTAGCTCTCTTTTCCATAACAGTTATGAGACATAGACTTAGTGACAATGAAGACTTCAAGGTTATATTAACAAGAATCAAAAGACAGCATCACTATAAAATGAAATTTTTTACAATGTTCCACTGTTTCCAATAAAAAGAAGAGAGCATACTTGTAACAACACAATCCACGTGTGTATCTCAACAGAGAAAAATCAATAGAGGCTTGATCACATCAAGCCTGAATTAGACCACATCAAGTAGAAGCATTCTTATGTATAAGTTAAGTAAAATCTTGAGTTAAAACAGAAAACTCTATATGATATACTTTAATATTAAACATGAAAACTCGAGAGTCAGTTCCAGGAAAGCCAAGGCTACACAGACAAACCCTGTCTCGAAAAACCATAAAAGAGTAATCTGGCACCTTTCCTGCCCGAGGAGGGGTGTCTGCCCAGGAGGAGTCTCTGGGCCTGAACCATCATCCAGCACCTTTCCCACCCAAGGAGGGGTGTCTGCCTGGGAGCAGTCTCAAGCCCAGAACCAGTAGGAGAGCCATCTTTGCTCCTGTGCACTGCCAGGGAGAGGGCGGCCTGCAGAAGTGACACAGCTTCTGGGAGGGGTGCTGTTTCTGGCTCCAGTCACCTGGCACCTTTCCTGCCAGAGGAGGGGTGTCCGCCAAGGAGGAGTCTCAAGGCCTGAGCCAGAAGGAGAGCCATCTTTGCTCTGGTGCTCTGCCGGAGAAGCAACACAACTTCTGGGAAGGATCCATTTACTGGTTCCAGTCATTCGGCACCTTTCCTCCTGAGCAGGGGGTATCTGCCTGGGAGGAGTCTCCAGGCGTGAACCAGATCCCATTTCTGGTTCCATTCATACAGCACTTTTCCCTCCCGAGGAGGAGTGTCTGCCTGGGAGTAGTCTCAAGGCCAGAACTGGTGGAGAGCCATCTTTGCTCCTGTGCACTGCCAGGGAGAGGACGACCTGCAGAAGTGACACAGCTTCTGGGAGGGGTCCCATTTCTGACTCCAGTGACCCAGCACCTTTCCTGCCTGAGGAGAGGTGTCCGCCAAGGAGGAGTCTCAAGGCCTGAGCCAGAAGGAGAGCCATCTTTGCTCCGGTTCGCTTGGGCTCCAGTCTGCTCTAGCAAGAGTGTGGACCACAGAAGCTACACAGCTTCGGGAGACAGACAGAAGCAACCTAACTTCTGGGACAGACCCTGTTTCAGGCTCCAGAAATTTGGGCAACTTCCTCGCCAGAGGAAAGTTGGCCACCTGTGAGGGCTCTGTATGCCAGAGCAGGAGAGAGAGTAATATTGTGTCCAGGGTCCCTCAGTGGCTAGTGTGTGCAGGT